>NC_133436.1:6403794-6564786 GCF_011762505.2 Arvicanthis niloticus | reverse complement strand
CTTGTTTTCTGTTGTCATTTGTGATTTATAATTTACAGCAGTGGTTCTCAACCTGTGGTTTCACAGGGGTCGCCCAAGACCATCGGAGGACAGATGTTTACATTACAATTTATAACACTAGCAAGAGTACAGTTATGAAATAGGAACAAAAAATTTATAGTTGGAAGTGGGGGGTCACTATATCATGAGGAACTGTATTAAAGGGGATAGCATTAGGAAGGTTGAGAACCACTGATAGAGGATATCTGTTGAAGGGTCGCCAGATTACCAGACACTATGCTGGGTACCAACAGGAAGAAGATAGAAGGAGAGAGAGAGGGAGAGAGAGAATTAGAAAGCAGGGGGGAGGGGAGGGGGAGACAGGAGTGAGGGGCTAAGAGAAGTTCTTGTCCTTAAAGATTTCACACAGCATAAAAGTACCGAGAGACCCACCTGAATAGAACATTCCTGGAGCCTGGACTGAAACTGAGAACATCCATGCATTTCATGTGACTGTAAAATCTACGCAGCTGGGAGACATGTACTCTAGACTATGTAAATTGAGCCTCTGAACCTCCACCATACATTTGGAGCTGGGCCACCTTGTTCCCCATGGTGAGCTGGAGAGAAAGGATGAAGGTGGTAAGGGTCCTGCCCTTCCTCTTTTTGTGACCGACTAAACCATCGCCCAGGACCTGTAAGGGTGCCAGGGCTCAAACCCCTCATCCAACCTTCATTTGAGAAGTAGCAGATCTCTGTCACAGATCTCGCACACCCTATGGCTATGCCTGGCTACCATCCTAACCATGGAGTGTGCTATCCCCTCGTCCCTTGAAGGCAGGGTTCATCTGTAGTTCCCAAGGCCATCACGGTGGCATCTACTCTGTAAGTCCATCCCTCATACTTGTAGGTAGTGTGCCCAGAAGCTAGACAAATGAGACTTCTCACCCTAGGCCACACAGGCAGGGCCCCCCAACCCAGGCCGGGCTGCAGGACTTCTTTTCCCTCATCTGCTCCTGAGTTCACCTGACACACTAACAGTACTCATCCCAATGTACCGGAAGCTGCCCCAACCTTGGGAGGTCATCCATGCTTTGGAAGCATTCCAGTCATCCCCGTTATTGGAGCTGAGCACTTAACCCTTCTAAGCTGTTAGTGCTCTGTTCTTTTCCCACTCTCTCCCTCTAATCTTGCATCTGACCCACAGTTCTAAGAGATTTAAGCTTTTGCTCAAGGTTAAGTTCTCATGGCCCATTTCCTGTGTGCTTTTGCTTCTCCGGGGGAAGCAATCAATCACTTGATTGATAATTTCTGAACAATGGAGATAAATACTTTCCATTTGGGAGGATTCACGCTTGAGGTTATTGACAGGTGCATTTGTCAACCTATCATGGCAGTTCACAGGACTTTCCACTACCTCCAACTCTAGTGACTTCTACTCTCCGTGATGAAAATAGGTCACGTGGGCCGTCATAATATTCTAGACAGACTCAGTGGCAAATGCTGCTACCAAGTCCCATTGCGTTTCTAAGTGGACTTTATAGCTCTCTGGCTGCCAAAAAGGAATTCTATCCCTATACCTTTTCCAGGAGCTTGTGAGGTTCTTCCAATATACAGGGAACAAAGTGTAGGGGTTTTTTTAGGTTAGAAATAGACACCAGAAAATCCAATTTTATGTTTTTCTTAAAAACAAATTATTAACAAAGATGACACAGATGATGATAAATGTCTACCTCTCATGGAGTGAGCATATAGAAAATGCTGTGTATATTTCTATTCATTGCTATTTTCATCTTAGCTGTTTAAAGGCTGGGGCTCTGAGCTATTTATTATGCCCCAGGATAAACACTCAGGTGATAAACTGGGAGCCTTGCTAAATAGGAGGAGGGTCTTTGCAACCAGAGATTGACAGCCTCTCTGTGAAGTCAAAGCAGCCACCCCCCCCCGCCCAAAACCAAAACCAAAACAAAAAAAACAAAAAAAAAAAAAAAAAAAAAAAAAAAAAACCCCTTGGGTCACCATGGCAACTGTGTAGCCCACAGGAGGCAGACACTGGTCTCAACCTTGTCCCCACCTGTCTCGCCCTGCTGCTGGTTGAGAGCTGCTCACTGACCTCTCTGCCACCATGCACAGACTGTCCCATAAATGAAGGGTTAAAGAGTTCAGGCCTGCAAGTCTCAACAGGAAGCCCTTTAGGAAACTTTTGCCTACCCTTTAGCATCTCAGGGTCACCTACATGGCCCAGCTGGCCACTTGGGGACAGCAGAGACTCAGGGCAGCAAAAGGGAGAGCAGAGACAGGAGATGAAAGGGCCAATTCTCCATTCTTCTGTGGTCCCCAGAGATGAACACTGTGACCTTGTTCCCAGTCTCCAGCCAGCTGTCCTCCTCCCCCTCCGAGAACACTCCACCCCCCAGGACGTGTCCCTGGAAATGTATCTTCATGTGTTAGAGAGAAGGAATTGGAGATGAGTGGCTGGTGATGGGTGTCGGGGGTGGGGTGGGGGGAGAGAAAAGAAAACACCCCTAGCCACAACTTTTTATGAACATTTTTTAATCAATTAGACAGATGCTTTTCATTATCCATACATCAGCCTAAATTTCAATTTTGATTTTGTTTTCTCCCCATTGGCTAAAATAAATGTGGCCCTTACTCACTGAATCAAAGCCCTGGCACCTCATAATACCTTGAGTGCCTCTTGCAGGCCTAGAAGGGAGAGTCTCCAGGGCTAGCGTGTTGGCATGATTAGGTTGCTGACTGCAGAGTCGCACAGACTGTGGACTCTGTTGTGTTCAGCCTGAAGCCCAGAGCCCCCAGCCGAGGACAGTCCGAAGTTTCAGCTTTGCTGCTGGAACGGAGCTTTATAGATTCAGGGTCCAGTGTTCGGCTCAGATAGGCTACCTACAAATATTTTTAGAGTTTTACCCTGCTTAATGGCTGCTTCCTGTACTGAAAGTTGGAAGCTAGCAGAAGTTGTCTACTGTGAGCTTGGGGGATACCTGCTGTTTCCACCAGTGGATTAGGAACAACTCCCACCCATCTCTAAAAATCCCTTCTCATGAAAGTGAAGAGTGTCTGAAGGTGGATGAGGAAGTTTCTAACACTCAAGGCTTTGCTAAGTCCGTATTTGACTGTATTTATCTCTCTGTGAAAATACAATAAAATAACCATCTTTGCAATGTTCTGTCTGCAGAGTCAGTCCAAACAAGGCTGAGGGTCACTGTCTTCTTCCAAGGTGACAATTGCACAGCTGCTTCCTGGGAGTCAGGACACACCCAAGAATAGACTCTGCTCAGCCATCCCTTTATGGCCAACAGACCTCACTGAAAGGACAAATTTCAAAGTATTCCATTCAATTTATTTGATCAAATTCAATTTAGATAGGCTATGTGAAACTCCTATGTAGACACTGAGATAAATATGAAATACAATGCATTCTGGATCCACTACATCATTTAGATTTCACAAATAACCTTACTATGAAATGTTTGTCTTACAGACAAGCTGAAAGCAACAGATCCAGCCCAGCTCACTCAAGGCCATGGAGGCCTTGACTGACAGGGCACAGTCCGATCTTAGGGTTCTCACTGTTAGTTCCCAATCTTTTGCTGTGTGCTAGAGGAGTAGAGACGAGCACTATGAGAGCAGAAACGGGGAGTTCTGCCTGGGCTCACCAGCTAATGGGGCTTTGTGGAAGAAACACGAAGGCCCTAGAATTAAGAGCAGCTGGGCAGATGCAGCAAGTAATCAGAAGGCTAGTTCCTGTTGTATTCCGGAACTATAGCTGAATGAGAGAGGAGAGGTCAGACAAACAACCGAGAAGGCCAAAAAGGCAGACATTCCCTGGGTCAGGGGACAATGCGGGGACATGCTGGTTCTGAGAGCACCTTCATCCAGACAAGCACGCCAGGGAGAGTGCTTTGGCATGGAGGGGCCCTGGAAGGTGGATTTGCCTTGCAGGCAGGCGCAGAATGTCACAACTGTCACCTAGAAGGCTTGGTCCAGAAAAGGAAACAATGAGAACTACAGGTGGCACTTCCGAGGTGACTTAGCCAAATTCAGGCCTCAGGGAGGTGCATAGAGGGCATGTGGTGGTCTTGACTCTTAAGGCCTGGTCTGGAGGCTAAAACTCAGGTCAACTCTTTTTCTCCTCATCGGTAGGGGAAGCTTTATGGTCCAACCTGATGTAATTCATGGTGAGGATTGAATAAGGGCCAGGGGAGACTGAGCGAGAGCACAGAAAGCCAGAAAAGGAAAACTTTAAAACTCTCCAGTCTTGATGGTCACCAAATAGGACTGTTCTGTGTCCCCTCTTTTCATTATGCCTGTTAAGTGGATCAAATGGTCTTACTAAGCTTCTGTTATCACAATAATTAAATGAAGTAATGTCCTGTGCCCAAAATGATTAAGCGTGTCTCTGAAATTAAGAAAATGGAGGTTTATGATTTTAAAACTATAACCGTAATGAAATTGTATGTCCCTTACTGATTCTATTATAAAATATTTCCTTTTCACATCCTTAATTCAAAGCAGGGAAAGGCTAACATGGTTGAAAATAAAGTACAGAAAGCTGCCCAGATTGTGCTGTAGGAGCCTGTCACTTGGGTGGGGATGCTGCTGCCTCAGTGTCCGGGCTGTCCTGGAAGGCAGTGAAAGGAGTTAGGTTTGGCTTTGCCAAGATTGCTCTGTGAAAGAGTTTCCTATAACAGGGTCTCATTCTGTCCCTGTTGAACTAGCCCCACCATCGTTTTAAATTAGCCTTCAACTGCACACAGAAGACAAAAATCAATGTGCAAATTTAGCTCCTTGCACTTGGCTCCTTAAGAAATTCACTGTGCTGCTAATGCCCTGGCCTCCGAGGTAACAGAACACAGAGTAACGGGAGCCTTAAAGAAACACTTCTTATTTAACATACGTCTACTGAAGCACCTAGTACAGCCCTATGAAAACTGTTTTCTGAGTGCCTCAGGTTACGCCAACTCTCTACACACGCTTCAGCGATATAGCCCGATAAAACTGTCACTCACCTGGGTCATGTGACCATGACAAACTAATGGTGAGACTTTGAGTCTGGAACTGAAAGGAATATTGTTAGAGCAAGCCTAAACAACTATACAGTGTGTTTATATATTATTTTAGATTAGGAATTGGGAAGAGGTTTCAACCTCTAAATAGAAAAAGGAAATGTGCTCTCTTTCTCTCTCTCTCTCTCTCTCTCTCTCTCTCTCTCTCTCTCTTCTGTGTGTATGTGTCTGTGTTTCTGTGTGTCTGTGTGTGTATATGGGTCTCTGTGTGTATCTGTGTCTCTGTGTGTGTGTGTTTACACACGCACACATATACACTATTTTCATAGGCCATACCAGGTTTAATGGCACTAAGTATCCTAAGTAAATTGTTGCTATGGATGCCTGAATTCTTCTTAGAAAAATCATAGCTGAAAGTAAGACTGCCCATCTGCCCAAGACTTCCTCCACAGATTCCCACAGTTCACTGCCTTCACACAGCAGGAGACAGGTCAAGAATCAGGAAGACTTCTTTGCCTGGCTCTAGGCATCCTGATAAAGGAAAACTTGTAAAATCCCAGAGATCCACAGAGAAGCAGGAGCTGGGCATGCTGGCAGAAGGCCATACTGTAGGCAGCCAGACAAGCTGAGCGCACACTGGAAGCATCAGAGCAGCCTGGGTGCACTCTGCCCGTTGAACAAATGAACACAGGACAAGTGATGGAGGAAATACGGTTGTGTTCGGGAGATGCTCTGTTCTCATGACTTGGTACCAACAAGGCCAGGGAGGCCATGGAACCAGCAGAGCCCACAACAGGAGATTAATTGAGCATGCCCTGGCTGAGGTGACAAAATGGAACTGTCCACCATGGAGGAGGTGTGTAAGGGATCTTTACCACATAAAACCGCAGGCCACCGGGTGTCTCACACAAGGAAAAAGAGAGTAAGAGGGGAGAAGAGCTCTTCTCTGTTGTCACCACAGGAGTTTCCTGAAGTAAATAAATGGGAATGAGTGGCCAGTGTGACCCTGAAGAGTAGGAGAAAGGGGGCCTTCTGCAAAAGTGACCTAACAGTTCCTGTGGCAAGGGCTCATATCCATGGGAAATGCAAACACCAGGCCCACACTCACTCAGCTCCAGGAGACACTGGAGAAGTCCCGGGACCTAGGGCCTGGTCCGGGTACATGGTGCTTGCTGCTGATGTCAGATGCTGTCAGTGTGCATGACAGTTCAGGTCACCGTGGGAATGCTGGCCAGTGCTAGGAATGGAAGGGGTGAGATGGCTCAAGCGTATCTTAAGGATACACAACATACTGAGTCCATCATTTATCTAAGCAAGAGACTGACCCACAATCCCAGTAACCTCAGCTTGGAGGCCGTGGTGGTGAGAATGAGGTTCATAGCCACCAAGTCACAGGACAAGACTCTGTTTGCTTGTATTCTTTGTTTCTGTGAGTCTCAGTTTCATTTCCTGGTTCCGAGCCCATATTCCCAGCCAGGGAGGGGACTTCATTCAACCCATGTGCACAGTTTGGCTGTGTGTAAGTTAACAACACTTCTCTCAACTTATGACCCCACCCCTATTTTTCTAAGCCCAGTAAATCACCTCCCTGTTCCCAGCAGCACAGAGCTACTGTCCAGCATGTGCCTCAAGCACAATGCTCGCTCTCTCTCTCTCTCTCTCTCTCTCTCTCTCTCTCTCTCTCTCTCTCTCACACACACACGCACACAAATGCATACACACATACACCACACACACACACTATATACATACAGCATATCACACACATCACACCACAGTGACACACATACCACTGACACACACTCACACACATACACCACACACAGACACATGCACACACACCTTACAATCTAACTCTGCCTCTCTTCGGCCTGAATCTAGTCTGTAGAAGACTGCTTTGTATGTCTGTGCTTCAATCCAACCACTGTTGTTTTATATTTTTACTAAGAATTTAGGTCTTGATTCCATGTGTCTGTTTCCCATAACTCTTCCCTCAGCATGTTGTATCTTGTCATCCATTGGGGCAGGTGGTGCATTTTTCTACCCCTACTGTGTGATATAACCTCACTCCTAGCCCTAACTCACAGGTAAAATTTGACAGTAGTCTAGCTTGATAAAATTCAACTAAAGAAATCATTGTGAATCAGTTCTCAGTTCTCCCCATTCTCTTCCACCTCCTGATTGGTCAAACAAGGTGTGTTTAATCAGCCTCTACCCTCCGTGCCTTCCGTGTGTGCAGTGGGTGATTGGCATGTTTCCCAGTGGGCACTCACAGGCATAGAAAATGCTCTCCCACGTTGTTTTCTGTGCTGTGGGTGTAGTGGGCACTCACCACATGTGTAGTCTCTGTTGAAATAATTCGATGCTGCATAAACCGCTTTGATGGCCGTTCACAGCTCAATCCCGACCCTCATCAAGGTGACTCACTGCTAACTCTAACTCAAGGAATGGAGACTTAAGCACTAGAGCTACAGGGTGGGAGCCAAGAAGTGTCTTTAGTGTCTTTCAAAAACTACTGTCTCCTCTTCGGAGTCAAATCATAATCTTCAGGCCCTTGGAAAACTGCGGTCATAGCAAGGGGAGGGCTAGCCTGCGTGTGAGATGCTCCAGAGGGCTGGGAAATGGGAAGAGTCTGAGTCTATGCCTCAGGAGGGCAGCCTGGCCCATTCTTGTAGCTTGTCATTCCCATTCTTTGTCTATTGTCATTGTCAGTCCATGACCTGCAAATTTCCCTCCATATCTGCAGTTCAATCTGGCTTCGTGCTTGTGTTGTTCTTGTGTGGTATCTTAGACCTGAGACACAGCTGTCACGGTCCATCCAGGGATTGCTCACTTGTGGAGACACGTGTACTTTAATGCAAGTGTGCCCCTAGGAGCTCTCATGATGCTGCCACTCTGCAGATATCAGCTTAGGACAGTTAAAGAATGAAAGCTAAAAAATGATCAAATATCACTGCCAAGTTAACCTTGCTTTTCTTGTTTTAAGATTTAAAAAAAAAAAAGATTATTTATCTGATATATCTATGAATGTTCACTTGCTTGCATGTATGCACACAAGCCAGAGAAGGCATCAGACCCCCTAGAAGCAGAGTTACAGAGAGTTGGGAGCTACCATGGAGGTACTGGGAACCAAATCCAGATCCTTTGCACAAGGAGTATGTGCCCTTAATCACTGACCTACCTCTCTAGCTCTGCTTCCCAAATTTTAGACAATCTCGCAGGTAGCTCCTGATGGCCTGGAACTCACTCTGTAGACCAGGCTGACCTAAAACTCACATGGATTTTGCCTGCCTCTATCTCCCAAGCACTGAGCTTAAAGGGATGTGTGAGCATGTCCAGCTTTGACTTTTCAACATGACCTCCTCTGGAAACCCAGATACCCTGTTAGCCTAAGCAAACAGAATAGGATGCCTGTAAAAAGGGAAACAATGCCAAAGAGAGTTTAGGGAATTAATGGAATGGTAGCTTCAGGAGACATTTTGCCATAGAAAATTGGAGTAGAGGTTTCTAATTTGTGTACAAAGATTCTTTGCATAATCAAAGGAAATGTCACCCCAAGGGACACACCCCAGGTCTAACCTAGTTTTTTGCTGCAGAGAAACCAGGCCTCCGATGAGCTGATAAGAAGCTGAGCACAAAGGACAATAGCTGACTGACTAAGGCGGGCTTGGGTAGCATAGGTCTGCTGGTGGATTAACCATCCGCCAGTTTGTTAGCCAGTTTGTTACCAGTCTTTTAAGACTCACTTAACAGAACAGGGGAAAAACTCAGAATTATCTATTGCTGATGACTGGGGGTTATTACCCAGCATAGTGAAGAATAGAATCAGCTACGCTGATACCTGCGGAAAGAAGATGGCTGTCATTGCTAAACATTTTTGTAGCAAGTTCTTCATTGGACTTTCAGTTCACAGACTGATGGCCCCTAACATGCTCCCGTTTACACCATGGCACCATGTCCCACTTCCTTTCCTATTAGGAAATGTTACACAGCGCCTCCTGGTGCCCTGCAACCCCCCCTCCCCCACACCTAGTAAGCTGCCTCCATTTGTGATTTTGGGGGTGGGAAGATATACAGGAAAGTTCTGTGAAAGTGTGTTTACATGGAGCCGCCAAAGCCTTCGGCATCGAAAGCCAGTCAGCTGTTCCTGGTGCCATGAGCCCAGTGCCTGTGACTGACAAGGCCAGCATTCACTGTCCCTGTTTATGTAAATGCTGAGGCCTGGTCACTCAGGGACATGCTGCTTGTTGCTTCTTGGTTCATGCTTGCATGGTCAGGCTCCCTGGTGTCCTGTCACTTACCTCTGTAGGTTAGATCTGGTAACATCAGAAAAAAAGTATAAATCTTTGTGAAATAGAAGTAAGAAAACCCCAAAGTAAAGAGTTCTCTTCCAAGAAGGCAAACCAGGAGAATTGAGTCATCTTCTAAGCAAGGTCTTAACAGTGCAAGTGGAGCTAGACCCTCTCATGTTGCTGTTCTCATCAGTGAGTGGTGTTCACTGGCCTCCTAAGAGAAATCTTAGTTACAAGCCTTATGAGATGACTCGGGTCAGGAGCCAGGAAACCTGCATAAAAACAATGTGAACAGAAATTCATACACAAGCATGAACATTCTTCTGAACGAGAAGTCCCCAAACACCTACGTTCACATCTGTTCTCTGTAAGCACAGCCCTAGAAAAAAGCCCCAGAGAGTCCTAGCCTTGAGCCAAAGGCTAGAACATCTGGTCTCTGGGAAGAAGATGATAGGTAGGGATTGAGCTGGCTGGCAGCAGAGAGATTCCAGTTAGATATGAGGGGTAGGCAGAGCCTGCAGGAGGATACTGAGCTAATACACTGGGGTCGCTAGCGAAGGTCCATACAGAGCTCATCTGAAGACCCGTCTAGACCGCCTCAGGGACTTAGAGTGCTCCTCACAACATGCGTTTGTCCCTAGAGCAGCCAAGCCTGATCCCTTCTCCCCTTTTCTTCTGATTGCTCTTCATTGCTCAGAAAGATTTGTGGGAAGAGAGACCAGCAAGAACAATGGAATCTTGGGAAATTTTGTTTTGTAAGCCAGAGCTGGAGCGGGGCAAAAGCAACTCTGCATTCACAGTCACGTAATCCCCCTCGGTACCCTAAGAAACGGAGCCATGGATAACTCAGGTCTCCTTTCCGGGACTATTTCTGTCTGGCTGTAATGGTAGCCACTCATGTCCATGTTAGCAGCTCCACCAGGCTTCTCTGGAGCAGATGGCTGTTCACACACAAACTGCTTGTCACCCAACCATCCCTCAAAGACAGCCCAACCAGGAAACTCCTTGTCTGACATTTCTTGCAGGTTGGAGCTTACAGTGTTATTTATATTGGATTGGTTTTGTTGTGGTGGTTGTGGTTGCTGTATTATTATTATTATTATTATTATTATTATTATTATTATTATTATTATTATTATTATTGTTATACTGTTATTCCGGTGTCCTGAGGAAATGCTGCAGAGATGAACTTTAACAAAGGGTTGTTAATTAACCCTTAGTAGAAGGTAATGGTAGAACAGATGCGCACCGCTTTCTCAGCTATGCTAGACTAAATATTTCACAATTAGGAGGGAGAAAGTAAATCAGTAGCACCCCTTCCCACCCTCCAGCCTAAGGCTTTCTCAGCCTCTAGATCAAATGCTGTAAGAGTCTCTCCTGGGGATTCCAGTCCTGGTGCCATCTGACCCTCACTTCCTCTGACGTCCACGTCTATCCATAATGCCCCCTTTGCGCCTGGTAAGACCCATGCACAGCCACTTTCCCTCCCCCTTCTGGCCTCCTTCTTTTTTTTTCCAGCCCCCTTCTTGAACTCCTGTGCCACCTCTTCAGGTGAGCCCTGCTTTAGACAGTGTCTGTGCCATCATCTAGGGAAATTTTGGCCTCTCCGTGGCCTTGGAGGACTTCTCTCTGGAAGGTTCCTTCTAGCTGTAAGGTTTCAGAGGCCCGTTTTCAGCCCCAAGACCCTTCATTCTAGCCTTTCCCCTTCCTCTCCTCTTAGATGGACATTATCCAGCTAGATTTTCTATTGTTACTCCATGAAGCTCTATGTGTCTTTGTTCTTACTCTGCCAGTCACCTGAAATGCAGCCATGAAACCCCACTGCATTAGGGCCATGCAGGATTTTCTAAAACATTTACACCCATCTCTTTCTAACTTGAGGATAATCTATCTTAGGGTATCTCTTGCTGTCACGCAGGTAGCACACCCCATACTAGACTATAAGCTTCCCCGCCCCTCCCTCGAACCGTCCTCCCAGCCATCACTGCCTTCAGTGGACAAGCCCTGAGGAGTTGCTGAGTTGACTCTAATTAATTCTGTTTTTAACAGATTCTGGCAAAGGATGTCACAAGCTTGCTTTTATAACCAAAGAAAGCACATTTGTGCAGCTGGCCTGGGTTTCTCGGATCTGGGGTCGGGTGGGAGGGTGCAAAATAGGGAGAATCCTCAGAAGCCAGCTGACTACTGGTCAAACCAGGTGCAAGTTGGGAAAAATTCTATAGTGAATGAAGGAAAACAAGAAGCCCAGTGGGGAGGACACGGGCGGTCTTGCAGAAGCACCGTGGAGCACCATCGTTGGAGAGAATACAGGATCATTTCAGCTCTCTTGTTGACTGATTTGTGTGTTCTTCCTACAGATACTTCCAGAAAAAGACCTATTGTTCACATTCCCCCACACGACACAGTACCCATTGTTTATAACCCTAATCACAGTGTGCATAGCTAGATCTGTGGGCTCAGAGACAGGCTGTGTCTCCCCCACCGCGCCCCAGACCGTGAATACTGTGTTCTTTATCTCTTATCACAGCCCTTTTGTCAAACATTTCATGAATTTTTTTTTCCCACTAGACAAATCTGTAGTTTGTTATCAACAATAAAAATGCCTATTGCCTTGTTTTTAAAGCATTTATATCTCAAGACGAGCGTGAATTAAAGTGCTTACTCCGTTTTAAATACAAGAATTTTATGATAAGGCACGTGGCTAAGTTTAACATGTCGCTATAGTAGAGCTGTGTTTTGGCCCCATGGATGTGTGTTGTATTTGGTATGTCCGTATTTGTGAAGGAGGGTAGCTGAGCCCCCTGCCTCACAGGCCGCTGTGCTGAGACACATGTCAGGTTTAGACAGATGCAGTTACCTGTGACTGGGCTGCACAAGGCCATCTCTAGACCAGGTCTCCAGCATAGAGAAGATCAAACGTGCTTCCAAGATCCCCATTTTTCCAGGTGCCTGAGACTTCTTTCTATTCATAATTCATAAGGTTGATCCCAAACTCTGTGGGAAATAAAAGCCTCTAAAGGAACACAATAAATACAACACTTTTCTGGTTTAAAAATGACAATATGTTGCCTGATACAAACATCTCAAGCCTTTAATTCAAATGAATATTTATAGCAAAGAAATAAAATAAATCCCTAACACATTGGCATATAACTTCAGGGCAATCTTAAAGTACCCACATTTTTAAGTTGCTGATGAAGTCTACAAAGTTTTAATGTGACTCTTTATATTTCTTATGAATGCAAATTATACAATATGCAATTTGTGCACTAACCATTCCCCTGAAGCTTCTCTTTGATTGGGAACGGAAACGGGTACCAGTCTTTCAGATGCCCAAAGGAAAATAAAAAATAAATTAAAAAAAAAAAACTTTGTTTATTCCTCAGCTGTGTTCTGATGTGCTGGTTTAACTTTCCAGAGCCAGGTGTATAGAGTTAGGGGTCTTGGTGGCCCCTCTATTTTGGCTCAAGTTGGACTGCTACAAGCCCCCTGTCGCATGTGAAGCTCCACTGGCACGGCAACTCTTCCTAGTCTCTGTGAGACCAGGAGGGTGGAGGGACCGCGATGCTGAAGGATCTCACTGGGAACCAGAGACTTGGGCAGCCTCATGAAAGGCCTCCTAGAGATGGAACCACTCAGCGAAGACCAGATGCTTCCGATCGGTCTAAATTCAGTGACTCTTCCTCAAAGACAGCCTCCGGAGTTTTCATATTCCAAGTTAAAATTTAGACCTGCACATTGTATTTTGAAAGTATTCCTAGATTCACTTCAAGCAAAATGGTATTTTAACTGTACTGTATATTTTAAAGTTTCTGATAGAAAAGAGAAAGAGACTCTTTCTAATCTATGTTGGATATAACACTATTCATATGACTTACATTTGGCAATCTATGGAGGCATTTGTAATGCAAAACCCACGACCGACCACAGGTTCCTATGGGTAGCCATAGTTTGGGGAGAAGGGGCCCACAGCTATCGCGTCTCCTCTGATATCCCTGCACTACAGCTGACCCTTGACCCTTCCCACTGCCTCTGCCCTTCCTGGTTCATTTCAGCTCCCCCACTTTCTCTTTCTCCTTCGTTTCTTTCCTCTTTGTATCTTTCCGTCTGAATCCCTTTGTTTCTGTATCTGTCTTCCCTAAACCAGGCAACACTCACTGGCAGATGCTCAGAGTCTCCCCAGCTCAGAGTCTGCTACCCCAGTGAGGCAGAACACCCATTGCTGAGGTGAGCTGGACATCAGCCCCAGGTTACAGTGTTTGACAGTCATGGTAGTGTGACTAGGACTTCATGGGCAGATATTACGTTCTTAGGCTATGGCTGCTTTGTGCATCTAAAAGTCCTGTTTATTAATATGTATTATATTAATAGATAATATACATTTATATACGTCTCAGTGTCCAAGTATTTTACAGTTACTAAAGTCAGTCCTAGAAGTTAGAGTACTGGCCCCTCAGCCAATAAGAATTAGGCTGAGATTCACTTCCTTTGTTCCATGTTCATCCCCCTGCTTCTCCCTTCCTCTCACCTCCTCTTCCTCTCCCTGCCTTCTGCACACTCTGGTCAAGGTTGGTGGTGTGCCATGAAGGTTTCAGGCATTTTTAGATCTGCAGAAGCTTCCACCAGCTTTCAGAACAGGGTTCTTGCTTTCTTAAGACCATTCTCTTCAACTTGAGCCTTGACTTGCAATTGGCTCCAGAGGGGTCCACTTCTGTTGACCTCCGACCCTTACTGTGATTGAAATGTGTGTATGCTTTCAGATGAACAGCAGAAGGATTCCCCTTTATTGCATTCACAGAAAGAGCATTGGGATTCGATGGCCACCTTAAGCATGAATAGATATGTGCCGTTTTGTTTTTTTCTTAGATTATAATAAACTGCTAATTGTGTTGGGTAATTACTTATTTCCCTTATAATTTCTCAAATCCTAATCTAATCATGAAGTTATTGTACTCAACAGTATTAGACACCAAAGAAAAAGCTATCCTTCGGTGGTGGTGCCACCAGGACCACACTTCCAGGATACTTTTTTGGCGATGGTTCTATTTACATCACACAGCTGACCATGTATTCTTTTAATGCACACGTCCATTGAGAGAGAGCCCCATCCTCTGCCTTTTTTATGTGTCCTTGGAACTCAGTGCTCAGCCGTGTATGTAACTCACTCTCTAGAAGTGCACTTTATAGGCACTGTAGGTTATAAAATAGACAGGCAACACCCACAGTACCCTGAGCCTCTTTGGCCAGAGGACTGCATGTAGGTTGGGGTGGGGGTGGGAGTGAGGCTCTCTCTGCTTTTCCTACACCTTCCCAACCTTGCCCCAGAGGTCCTGGTCCTACAGACCCTAGCTCCTGCTCACACAGCTCCTAAAGGGAGTTTGTCTGTTCCAGCTCTAATTCTGACAGGACTTTACCAGAGAAATGGGAGGCTTTATACGTTTGGTAATGCTCAATAACAATATGCCCATACAATTAGAGGTGTTTCCCAATTAGCTAACCTAAATATAAGTTGTTACCCAGGACTGCTCTCCGTACCTGCGTGGCTCTCCATCCTCCTACATCTCTGCTCTCTCCCCTCCTCTTCCTCCTCCTCTCCTTACTCCTCCCACCTTAGCTTCTCCTACATATAATGGGTAGAGATAACTAAGGAAGCAGGCCTTCATCATTTGTTTAGATCAACAGCAATCAACTCAGGATTGCATGAATCCTGCTAGCTCTCTCTCCATGACACCCGGCAGATGGTAAACCCAGGCACTGAGCACGGCAGGTTGCATGAGTTATCTGTAAAGGCGTGTATGTAAATGTATGTGTATGGTAAATGGTATTATTGTCCTCCCTGTACAGATAACAAAAGTAGGGCCCAGAGAGCTTAGATACCTTGTCCAACATCACATAGTAACGATTGATAGCGACCAGATGCACAGCCATGCAGTCCACACCAGAGTCTGCATGACTTAGCATCATGGATAGTGTCATGATACCCTGTTCAGCAGAGTGTCTGACATCCACCCCTGTACCTGGTCACGCGTTTGTACAGAGCATGTGGCTATCTTACGGGAAGAATAAACAAACACCAATGGTGTTTGGGAGCCCAGGAAGTTTCAGCACAATGACCAAGATGGATAAGCCACTTCCTCGCCCTCGGGACTCTACAGTTATGACCCATAGCTTGGAGTTTTAACCCAGTGTCTTCAGAGACCAGAAGTGAGGACCCAGCCTGCTCCTAGGAAGTGGCTGACCCAGTGAAAGGAAAAAGCACACTTTCCACTTCACTCCATAGGGAAACAGAGGCACAGGACCTCAAAGGACCTTTTATGTCTTGGACATGCTGGCAGAAAGTAGCAGCATAGCTCAAAGGCCTTGGCTGTCAGCATCGATCTTGGCTCCGTCTCAGGTGCCTCAAACCTTCCCAGAGAAGGGGAAACAGGAGCAGGGATAGAGAATGTGAGTGGATTGAGATGTCACTGTGAAGGAATGCACCTACGCGGCATGGTAGTCCATGGTGTGCAGGCGTGTGGATGAGCACACAGACATGCATGTCTGTGTGTACACACACTTAGGAACATGTCATCTGTATCCACAGCACTGTGCTTAGCAACGCCTTGAACACTCTACACATTGTCAAGGGACATCACAGCATAAGTACATCTCTGTAAGGCTTGCCTTAGGACACAAAACATTTGACCAACACAGAGTGGGAAGTCGGAGGTTGACACTGGAAAGGAATGACTAGGCTGACTGTCATGGACTCCTCACCTTTACCTGCTGTCAGTTCTGGGTCTGTGTGTATTTTCTATTTAAAATTTTGTTTGTTTGTTTTAATATTCAAAAGGACCACAAAAGTTTTATTTATCCATGTTTATTTATCCATGTTTACTCACACATGAAATTTATTTATTTATTTATTTATTTATTTATTCTCTGTTTTGTGACTGGTTTTGTGTTTTGTTGAGACAGGGTTTCTCTGTGTAGCCCTAGCTATCCTGAAACTCACTCTGTAGATCAGGCTGGCCTTGAACTCAGAGATCCTCTTGTCTTCACCTGAGTACTGGGATTAAAGGCGTGTGCCACTACCACCTGTTTTGTTTTGTTTTGTTTTGTTTTGTTTTGTTTTGTTTTGTTTTGTTTTGTTTTAAGGCAACTATTTTGCCCCTAATATGGAAAAGTGAAAGCCCTGGGCCTTTTAGGTCCCTAGAACCTGCATCACAAAACTCATAAACAGTGACAGTAGTGCTTCCTCAGATCACACACACACACACACACACACACACCCCTACTGGCCCCTGCATCTGTACCACATCTAACTCCATGATCTACAGCATTTGCATGGCCCCACGCTAAGGCAGACAGTGCTGACCTTGGGCTCTCATCACCAAGGGTACAAGCACGCGCACATGTCACATACCTCTCAGTTCTTGCATACTTTCCGAACAACACACGGCCATGAGTAGAAGAGGGGAGGATAAGATTTCATGAGCAGCATTCCAGATGTATTGACAGAACTGCACGGAGCCTTTCCCTGAGGGCAAACGTTAACCTCTTCAAGTTCGGGTATGGAAACCCAGCCATGGCCAGTGAGGCGGAGTATACGGAAAAGGCTCCCTGCCTTTAACATCCTTGTACAGCCTGTTTGGGGGGGTCTCTAGTAGAGTGACACACTGCCCCAGTTTACTTGAGACTAAAGATTTTTCCAGAACACAGGGGTTTCAGTTCTAATCTGGGACAGCTGGCCACCTTACTCTTGCCTGCCCCTGAGCTAGGATGGCAGGGAACTCACCGCTCCCAGAGCCCATGGCTGGGCTGAGGCTCCAGACCCGCCAGTCCCTGCTTCCCCTTTCACTTCTGATCCTGTGCCCGGGGGTTTCCTGATCCATGCCTTTTGAGTTTTTCATATGTGACTTTGTTACTTCTTACATTACAATGTGTAGAAAGCAATTACAATGGAAAAGAGACAAAAGATGGGAAAGTACTTTAAAACCTAATGAAGAAGTGGATGTGGTAACAGAATGGGGGGGGGGGGGGGGGCTCTAAGTTACAGGAAGGGCTTGCCCCAAGCCCATTTTCTTTTCATTAGAGGGCATACATTTAGTCTATGTTGGTTTTTTAACAGTGTCTATAAGTCTTTTAAAGGACCAGAAAGACTAAAATACAAATCCACTCACACACATAGTGTGTGCTGGTATGCATTTATGTCCTTGTTTCCTTAAGACATAGGGTGATAGAGATAGAGGTATCCCTGAGAAAAAGGACAAAGGGCCCTCACTCCCATGGAGAGCTGTCTAGGAGCTGGCTTTCTGTAGTCTCCTCTCACTGAGTGTGAGACAGGAAGAAAAAAAGAGCATTTCTCTCTGAGTGGTTCCTTACCCTCCTCCTGGCCCCAAGCCAAGCCAGGAAACCTCCTCAATAGCTGCTTCTGTGTGGGGGAGCTAGGAAGGTCTGTGCTGGATTCCTTAGGGTACTTGTCTTGGACCTCCATATTGCCTGTGTCGTGGGAGAGCAGTAATGCAACCATTCAGTTTCATGTAGAGAAAGCAGGATCACTGCAGAAGTCAGGGGTACCCAGAGGCTCCCCTTAGCCCAAATGGATTGTGGGGGTTTGCCACCAGCCATGAGTCAGATGATACAAGGGGGTCCAGGGGAAGGAGCAGTGATGACTGGGGGGGGGGGCAGAAGAGCCCCTGTGGCTGGAATCTGAAGGACAAGTGGGGCAGAGGGAGCAGCTTGACAAACAGGCCTCACTTGGGTGGGACTGTGGGAAAGCTGTCGGAAGGAGAGAACATATCACTCAAGACAGGAAAGAGCAGGGGAAGAGGAGACATGGCGGGAAAGCAGGAATGGATCCACTGAGGGAGGAAGGGTGGGAGGCACTTTACTCTTCCACTGGGTGAAAACCTGGAGCAGCCAGAGGGAAGTCTCAGATCCCTCCCAGTCCCATGTGCTGCCATTTCCAAGCTTCACTGCTGTTAAATATACAGATACATAAATATGCACGTGCATTTATTTGTATGTATGTGAATTATAGACTCAGAGATTCCCTGCCCCTCATGTTTCCCACATTCTGCCAGCAGTAATAGAACAAGTTACATAACTTGCCACCAGCCATCCAAGTTTCAGGCTTCTCCCCTCGCACAGTTCAAAGAGACATAGTCATAATGACAACCTTCATATTGAAACGAGAAACCGTGAGCTGAGCGAGCCTGGAGAGGCCTCCAACAAACACATCATGGATTGATTTCTTGCCAGCAATTTACCTAAGCAATCCATACCGCAAAATGAAACAGAATATCTGCTTTCTCTCTAAAGCTCATGCATACAAGGGAAGACCAGGATCTTGACATCAGTAACTCCTGTCACTCGATGTGAAAAGCAGAGGATGGACAGACCCAGTTAGGAGGCCTGAACCCTGAGGAAGGCTGTAAGAGTTCAGTCTAGGGAGAGTTTTGCCTATCACCCTGTAGTGGGGGATTCTCCAAAGCAAGGAGTAATGGTGAGCCACAATCTCGGGCTCTGTGGGGAGCAAGGAATTCTACCACAGTGGCAGATGGTAGAGGGATGGCCATCCATCCGGTGGCTGCTCCTCCTCTGCCTCTGTGTCTTGCGGCCTGCAGATTTCTATAGCTGCTCACCCAAAACATTTTTGCCTAAACAATTAGAGACAAAGGACGCATCCTCTGTGGGTACAGAACATCAATCCTGAAGATTTATTTGATAAAAGAAGAAAGGTGGTCCGCCCCGGGTGCTACGCTGATGATGGTTCTCTTCTCTCAGCTCATTAGCTCTCAGAACAACTGTCTCAGCGTGCCTCACACTCACAAGTGCCCAAAGGGAGAAGGGAATTCTACTCCTCCCAAGTCCAAAGGACAATAATGGCAAGTTGTAGGCTCATTAAAAAACACAGTGTCGCAAGCTCACAAGAAAGGGCCGCAGGCGGTGTCTCAGCACCACTGGGTCCTGTGGCTTCATCAAACTAATTACTTTCAAAAGGAGAAGGTACCTGCCATCCAGGTTCCCCATGTATGCATGCCTCGAAACAAAGGTTACAGCAAATGATTTGCTGTGCATTTTACACAGTGTTCCACAAATTGTATTGGGGTGCTGTTGTTCACAACATTTCAGGCCCGAGGGAAGTATGATCTAGTCTTAATTAGTCTCCTTGTAAGGTGAAAATGGATGGTACACACAGACTGTCAGGGCAGGCATCTGTTTTCGCGGTAGGTAGTGGTCTCTAAGAAAATCCTATTTTAGTTTGAAATGAACCAAAACCATGAAGTGATATCCAACTTGAAATCTGTTAAGACCCAGGAGTTTCTTACCCCTAAAGGGATATATGCCTGTCACTTGGCTCTGGGGCCCTCAACAGTACAGACAGAAATATTTGTAGACATTGGCAGAGGGTGGGAAATGGACTTGGTGAAATTAGTGTGGCCCAGGCATCTGCTTCCTCCCAGAGGCCTCAACTATTTTAGTAGGCAACAGGGGAGGATTGGTTTCCCAGGTCTTCTCTTTGTAAGTCTGAATTCACCATCATCCTCGCTGCGACTCCTTTAAGATCATGTGTCAGCACGAAACCTTACTGCCGTTTCACCTGGGCTAGCGTTTCCTATGTGTGCCCGTTTTAACCCAGGGAGGCAGGGCTGCCCTGCTGAGGCAGCCACCATACCATTCCCTGCCTGCCCAGAAAGCCAGAGCACTTCCACAGGTCGTCAAGAGCCAAAGAAAGAGAAAACCCACAGTGCTGGCTGAGGAAGGATGCTCATTCTTCCTCCCCTCCAGTCCTCAACTACTGAGTGCAGCTTTGGGGAGTTTCGTTGTCTTTAGTCTCCTACTTTTCTAATTTTGTTCTTGTACTTTCGACTTACCAACTTCATGTTGACTAATTCTCTAGCATTCTGTTCCTTTCTTCCATAAGTCACTATGTTCAGCGATGTGTTGATGTTCTGGCTGTGTTTTAAAGCTTTTATTGGAAGAAGCAAACTTCTTCGAATGAATTTCTTATTCCTGAGAGTGCACACACACTTCTTTGAAATCTATTTGTCCCTTCCTAAGAGGGAAGTCCTCCACGGCAAGTGTTCTGTGCTTTTCGTCCTTTTATTTATAATTTCGATAAGGTCAGCCTCTCTCTGCTGATATGTAAATAATGACCACTGCCCATTGAGTTGGCCAAATGAAAGGTGACACTCTGTTTATTCAGAGTCTGAAACAAAAGCCTCGTGGCAAATAAGCATGTCCCCAGGAATACTGACACTGATCATTGCGCCAGACAAATGCTCGATTCATTTTGCTAATTACATAACCAAGATCTCCAATAAATATAACCCTGTCCAGTTGAGCCTTGAAAACAGTACCCTGACATGATACATTCCAGCCCAGAGTTCCTACTTCCCAGCTCCCATCACACGATGAGTTCTTAAGGGCAACATTATCTTTCACAATTAGACTCCAAGCATCACCAAGAGTCTCAGAGCAGAGATGAGAGCCTGGTCTTTTTTTTCTTATCAGCTTTAAATATGTGGAACTAATTTCTTCCTACAAAATCGAAATATAAGACTGTCAGGATCCATTATTGTCTGCTTTGGAGAGAGCAGATGAATTAATATCTATAATCCTATTTCCGCAATAAAAGCAAGAGTGGTTGCTCACAAACATCCCGTGCGGTAGAATACCAAGTGAGTCTCCGAGTGTCTCTGAAAAGGCAAGCTCTCAATCTGTGGGTGCCATATGGAAGCAGCTGAGAAGGAGTCGGGACTCGGGCTGCAAAAGCTGTCAGCGCAAGCGAACATATGGAAGTGGCCTGTTTGGGGCCACAGACCATCGGCACTGCTTCTGTCCCTTCTCGCTGTGTCTAACATGTTGCTACAGTCTACAGGAACAAAACCTAATCACCCATGTGAATTCATTGTCCTTAAACTGGCATTGTCCCATTCGTACTGGCTTACATTACGAGGTCCAGCCTAAAAATTAATTTTGCTTTATTTTCCACATAAAGCGAATAGTCTATATGTGACGGTGCAGTGTCTGCTCTCAGACTAGCTCTGGGCCTTTCCTTTTATCCCTATTATTTTCTTTTCTTGCAATACAATAAGGTGTGGTCCAAAAAAGGAGGCGAAACCACTATGGATTCATCAGTTTTGTCAAGAAAACACCTGACACATAAGGAAGCACATATTTCATTGAACTATTTCTAGTGCACTGGTTGGCTTTAAGGTGACAGACCTAGTCAGGACTTGGATCTTTTGGGTGTGGCTTCTTAGAATTTTAATGTAGTGCCTCCCAAAAAGGAATGCCAAAACATTGTTCATAACTCCCCAAATCAGGTGTTCTTTGTGTAGAAGAAATTTGAACAATAGTGGGGAGGGGGGAGGGGAAGGCACAGTTCTCTACACAAATGTCATGGATATAAATATTATAAATATCCACCTTGCAGCACATGAGTTTGCTTCTCCTAGAATTGGTGTCACTTCACTGGCAAGAGAAAGAGGAGAAACACATGCCCCTTCCCAAAAATATCTATCCAGTGCCTAATGCCAGATTATGAAGCAGAAAGTCTGCCCACCAGTGGGACAGAGGTCGTTCTAATCTGCCCTGCGTTCCCCTGCACTCTAAAAGGAGATCCACCAGACCGGGACAGGCAAGCTGGCTCTACATGTAGCTGCAAATAGAAGCAGAGATCAAGCCATCCATGGCTCTGCTCACTTACTAAAAAAGGATGGAACAATACTGGGTTCACTTCTCTGACACGTTTCCCTGTTGACAGGGGTTGGGTGGAGAGAGCAGGGACTCCACAGTGCACTATTGTTAGCCTTTATCAAGAAACATGACGAGTGGCCCTGAAATAGAGCCTCTTATCACCCAGACCTCTCCACAGCCTGCAGAAGCAGCAGCTGCAGTACATCTAACATGGTTAACACGACAGCCCACCTCACCGAGGTCCAAAGACGGACGTGGGTGGGTAGGGTTTCAAGTAGCTGTGAGCTGATACCACATTTTATGTTTCATTAATCAGTTCCTCAGTCTATAATAAGAAAAACAAAAGGGGTGGCTAGCTATGAACTAGATATGGAATGATACAAACAACCAATAATTGTTAATATTGATAGGCTATGCTCCAGGGATTAGCTAATTTCACAGATGTGAATAGCACAAAATGAGACTATGGCCGCACGGTGTTTATTTTGAAGGGCATAATGACCACACTGAGTCCCTTCATCTCCTTCACATTGATCTTTTGCATAATGTGTGAATAAATATACACTAACCTAGGTGAGGCTCCAGAACATTCAAGCTGTCATTTGGGATGAAGCATCGCAACACAAAGGAAGTACTGACTTGCAAGTTAGCCACTGAAACATGCTCATGCCTGTCCCTCCTGTCTAAGGCACACACACATACCTTCACATGTCTCATTTAGAGAAAGTCCGCAGTTAGGAAGGCTCAGGTGGCTGGTTGAAATCAGCTCTCTATTCCATGAGAAATGTGCAACGTCCCTGAGCTAAGTCTCCTCCAGCATCCAGCCCGCGTGCCTATTGGAGGACTTTGGTTCTACACCCAGGCCTGAGTCACTTAATTGTTGGCAAATGTTCCCCAGAAGACCATCATCACAGCAGTCATGCTCACTGAGATCATTGGAGTCACAGCTCAGTCTTCCATAGGGTTTTAAAATCTTATTAAAGATAACAGAGCAGTCGGACAAGACAGCAGACCTAGAAGAACAGAGCAAACACACCTGGTGTGGAATCTGTCCTGCTTTAGTGGGCTACACCTGGGACCCAAAAATAGTCCTTTCAAAGTACCTGCAACAAACCATACAAGAAGTTGAGAGAGCTTTGGGCCAGTGTTTTGTCTATGCTAAAATGGACAATGCCCTTTGAGAATGGAACACAGTGCCCAGGACACAGAAGTCTTCAATCACTCATGAATATGAAGATAAAGACAACCCACTGGAAATATGAGAAATCCCCAGGAAGGACAAAGCACTTGCCATGGACTTAGAAGTCTTGTCCTGATCAGTGAGGCTCGAACCTTTTCCTAGGGTAGATGGTGTATTTTTACAGAGATATGTTGGGGAAAGGACAGTGGCTACATTAAACAGCCATCAAGTGTCCAGATCCCAGTTGTGAGTTGAGTTGGGGCCTCTTAATCAGTGTGTGTGTGTGTGTGTGTGTGTGTGTGTGTGTGTATGTGTGTGTGTGTATGTGTGTGTGTGTATGTGTGTGTGTGTGTGTGCATGTGTGTATGTGTGTGTGTGTTTTCCTCCTTGCACTATGAATAAAAATAATGTAAGTTTCTTATTACTTCTCACTTGTGCTCGTGGAATACAAACATGAATTTCTGAAAGAAAAAAAGGAATTTCCCCTTATTATAATGACAAAGGAATATTAAATGAACATCAACTCTTTGAATCATGGACTAGCCACATTGGGAGAGAGAAATAATCCATCTCAGGGCACCAAATGTCGACCTGGTCACCTCTCCCAGTCCTGCGAAGTTTTATGCCCCATTTAATCAGCGCTTAAAGGGATCCAAAGTTTCATAAAATGTAAAAATGTCTTCCTTTGAGTAAGATTGACTTAATAAACGTCTCCCTCACTCCACTGGAGCCCTCTTTAAAGATGCTAATTTTTTCCCTCCTAGGCCTATGAGATAGGTTCTAACCAGAGACTCATCCAGTCTTTTTAAATTCGCTTGGCTCAACATTGCAATATGACAGCAACAGTTAGAGTTGACCTTTTTCTGACAGAGTTGGAAATTCTCCTCCAGGCAGTGTGGTGATTCTTTAATGCTCATGTGCAAATTACCAACTACCACACATTCCACAGGAATGTTCCAGAAGCCTGTGTTCATCTGTAGTACTGGTTCAATGACAACATCCATCCTTGGTTTTAGATGTACTTCCCTCATGATAAAGACACCATCATAGTGAGTAAGGGAACAGATCCCAGAGGTCTGTCAAAGAAGTGTTAATTTTTGTAAAAAAAAAAAAAAAAAGAGCAAACTTGTTATGATTCTCAGCACAATTGCACATAGCACAATGACTGACAGAAACATTATTCTTGTATAGTATCTTACAACAGTGAAAGGTGGCATTCTCATTCACCCTAGAAAAGCTACCATGTAAAGCAGTTTAAATGACTGAGACTCTTGGC
Organism: Arvicanthis niloticus; assembly: GCF_011762505.2. Classification (NCBI taxonomy): domain Eukaryota; kingdom Metazoa; phylum Chordata; class Mammalia; order Rodentia; family Muridae; genus Arvicanthis; species Arvicanthis niloticus. The sequence goes on along the minus strand of NC_133436.1, from coordinate 6,540,348 downwards.
TTTGAAGTCCTGCTGATCTTTGTCCAAAAATTCAAAACCTAAGGATATAGCTAAAGTAGACCTTCTGGTCCTCAACAATTAGTCCAAAACCACCAGGTGGGTGATCCTGAGCAGTCAGGAGCTACATGTAGTATGGGGCACTGTGGAAACATGGATGCGAATTTCAGAGGGCATGTGTGTGGTGAGAAAGCATTATCGTGACCTTGTGATGGGCATTAACACATCGGAGGCAAGAGCATCAAATAAGGCACAATAAAAAAAAAAAAAAAAAAAAAAAAAAAGACAGTAGGAATTGAGGGAGCTACCAATGCAGAAAGCCAGAAAATCAGAACAAATCTTGTCATGATGGCTTGGAACTGGGGATACTGGTACTGGTATGAACTCAAGATTTGTAATACATACAGAAATAAGCATGGCTGTAACTATGTCTGTGTGCTACCTCTGCTCTAGAGAACCTAGAGTCAGAAAATCCTGTAGCAGTGAGTGCATCTAGTAACTGGAGTTTGGTCTCCAAATACCATCTTCTCCACAAAGGGACTAGTGTTCCTTGGAGAAATCCTTGGAAGTATGACCCAGGCAGGAAAAACCCAGGAAGAATTTGAGATAGAGAGCCATGCCCAGATGAAGGAAAGTGCTTAAAGAACAAGCAGAGAAGTGGGGAGAAAGAGACAGGGTGTCAGCCTGTGGTGTTTTGTGTGAGAATGGCACACATGGGTTCATATGTTTGAATGCTTGTTTCCCAGTTGCTAGAACTGTTTGGGAAGGATTAGGAGGTGTGGCCTTGTTGGAGGAGGTGTGTCCCTGGGGGTGGGGTTTCCCATGCCATTCCCATTTATCATTCTCTGCCTTGAAGTCATTGTCTCTGGCTGTGGCCTCTCACTCGCTACTCTAGCACCATGCCTGCCCCGCTGCTGCCGTGCTCCCACCAGGATGGGCATGGACTTTAGCCATCTGAAAGTGTAAGCCCCAATACACTCTTTATTTTATAAGTTTCCTTGGCTGTGGCAGCTCTTCATAGCAATATAAAGTAACTAAGATACGTACTAAATTTTACATTATTTGCATCTAACTCTGGTCTCAGTTCTGTGCTTCACTGTTTTTCCTCCAGTACAAACCTCCAATCATTAACATCTGTCTTGTTGTTAGCATCTGGTTTTCCTGTTGCTGTGATAACATGCCCTGACAAGAGCATCTTCAGGGAGAAAGGGTCTATTGTGGCTCGCAGACTAAGGTATGGGCCATGAAGGCAACAGGGAGTGAAGCAGCTGCTCACAAGAGGCAGGGAGGGATGAGCATCGGCACTCATTCAGCTCCACCCTTTCATACACTCCAGAATCTCAGCCAGGAAATGGTGCCGCCCACAGTGGGCCTGTCTTCCTATCTCAGTTAGAGAAATCAAGATAATGGCCCACTCACATCTCCTTCTTCATATGAGTCAAGAATCTGTTGACAATTCACAGTAACATCACAGCATTTAATAGAACAGTGTCCAGCAGGACCTTCAGCAACAGCAGGAATGCTCTGTTTCTTGGTCCAGTGCAACAATGGCCACTCACCATGCTCAGCCTAAAACTGTGGCTAGATCCACTGAGGAACTGAGGGTTTTATCTTACTTTTGATTATTTTAACTTTCAAATAGCTGCATGTGGCTAGTGCCTACCCTCTGGGCAGTAAGGTTGCTGGCATCCCAGGGAGGTTCTCCACCCCCTCATTGACATTCTCTACAGGATTCTCCAGGTTATTCACACAAGTGTTTTTCCTCATGTTTCTTCTCTCTTGGAAACTGGACTTTCTGGTTTCCTGCAAAGGCTCAGTAGGCATGCAGGCTGAGTCACTGTCGCAGTCCTAACTCTTCCTGAGCCTCCTGGTAAGGTTTAACCTTCTCTGTGTCATGCTCCATGTCTCCTAGGCCGGCTCCAGCCCTGGACCTTATTTGCTGCTGTAAACTCCGTTCTTATGCCCCCTCTGTTTACTATATTTTCTCACTAATAACCACTCACACAGCTATCACATGAATATTCTGTATACTAGAGTCTCTTATTTATAATAATTTGGTTGACTGATATTTTCTATTAAACACGAAATTTGAAATGAGCATAGTAGCTCCCCTGGTTTTTTTCCTTTTTAATCTGTCTCTTTTATTTAATGCAATTGAATGCTAATTCAAGAATAATTTTTATTGACAGATAAAGTTCTGTTTGTTTGCTATGTGCAAGAGGATATCTGAATATATATCTCTTACGTATAAATGACCAAATATAGCTAATTAAAATATTCATTACCTTACGTCGATATCATTTCGTGAAAACATTGTCCACCCAATTGTTGTACCTATTAATTAAAGTCATAGTCTACCATGTCCGGATAAATCCTCTGAGCTAAGCACAAATGGAATACAAATCCCTTCTCTTAGCAGGACTTCCTCTTCTCTGCCCGATCTGGCAAGCCCAACCAGCAATCTTCTACCTGAGGAATGTCACATAATCTTTGGCAAATCTACAAGTTCAGCTTCCTCTTCCCCGCCTCCCCCATAAGAACCTGGGATTCTTGGAATGCCTCTCCATGCAAATGTGGCATTCACAGTACTTTAAACTCTAGCCAATGATTTTATATTCACCCTGAAAACTCTTTCTTTTTCCCCAAGAATCATATATAGCAGTTTCATTCAGTATTATCTAAAAGACCTGTAACACTAAAATCCTCAGAGAAGGCCTTCCTCAGAGAAGGCCTCCTCCCTTCTTCCCCCACTCTACTGCCCCACCCCCACCTCCTGCACTCATTCCCGCAGACCCCCAAGAGTTCTGGACTCTGCTTCATCCTTCCAACCTGGTGCAGCAGTGTCTGGATACCTACCCTAAGGAAGGAAACAGAGGGCCCAGAAGCACAGCTGGTTCCCAACTCACATACCACACCCATCCAGCATTTTTCAAGAATAAAATGTGTGGGCTGGAGAGACAGCCAAGGATCAAGAGCACTTGAAGATCCTCTTATAGGTGTTCTTGTAGAAAATCTGGGTTCCCTTCCCAACATGGCTCACAACCCCCTGTAGCTTTAGTTCCAGGGGAATTATGCTTTCTTTGGCTTCCACAGCACCAAGCATGAACATGGTATACATACATACATGCGTACATACATACATACATACACACGCACATATACATACATGCAGGCAAATGCATAAATGCCCAAACGCATAAAAGAAAATACAATTACAAGTTTTAAAGAATATAAAGTAATAATATCAAGTATAGTGTGTGTCTTAAAATAAATCTCTTGGATCCGCTCCTCCTGTCTGAACTGTTGTGTCCTCTGACCAGCACCTCCCAGAAACCTCCACCTCTCTAGGGTATAAGATCTTTTAAGTCCCACATCAAGAGCTCTTTTAAGTAGTCATGGCAACGGTTGACATCTTGTCTTGCTCTATTCTCTAATGGGAAAGTTTGGCATTTTTATCACTATCCTTAATTCTGGCTTAAGAAAATAGCAGCTCTTGCCTCAACAGTGGCCTCTAACATCCAATAATGATACTTGTAGATTCCCCTTTTGCCATCTCCCAGTGTAAGCCGTGTAGTCTTGACTCATCACCACAGTTTAATTTGTTCTGTTTGTAAATTTTTCCCCTATTATCCTACCCATGTGTTCAGTAAATAACCTTTTTAATTTGGTTGTGGTATATTTTTCTTGCCCGCATGCCCCAAAAAATCCCTTTGATTCAGCGAAAGTTGTGTACTATTCAAGATCATTATGTATGTTACAGATATTCTCTCAGGTTGTGGAGTCAGTGTATTTCCACCATGAAAAGGGAGAGTAACTTGTAGCCCTCCCTACTTAACAGGGTTTAGATAGGATTAAATTGGAAACATCTAAAGCCATGTTGATATATTTTAAGTTCATGTGCTATTACCTTTGATAATTTATTAGTTATAACTTGTCACTTTATGTGCTTTCTGACCCTCTGGAGCCAGCTTTGACTATTATATTGGTGCCACTAACCTAGCACTAAATGTACAAATGACCGTGCCTCTGGGGCATATGGTGACTTGGATCTCAGTCATGCTGGGTTTGAGCTCCATACAGAACATCAAAATGGAAGCAGCCTGTAAACAGCAGCAGATATACTTCAGGGGTGTTCTGTCTTAAAGATATCCAGGGCTAAAAACCTAGCCACTTGAATGGTTCTTTTTGTCACAGAGATCATCCAAAGAAAGTTTACATTAATGAGAGCAATTGCCATTGAAGGGGTCTGATACCCAACATTCAGCAGAGCAGGAAGGAGAGGCCTGCAAGGAAGCCAGAAGCCCATAGCCATGACTTTACTGCGATCATGGATCTCCAATATGTGACTGTCTTTACATCCATAGACAATTCTTTTGATTGGTTGGTTGGTTGGTTGGTTGGTTGGTTGGTTGGTTTTATGTTTTTCAAGACAGGGTTTCTCTATGTGTAGCCCTAGCTGTCAAGGAACTCGCTCTGTAGACCAAGCTGGCCTCGAACACACAGACATCTGCCTGCCTCTGCCTCTCAAGTGCTAGGATTAAAGATATATGCCACCATCACCCAGCCACCCAAGACAACTCTTATTTTCACTCTCTTATATACTAGTGACATCAAAGAGTCCTGCAGAGACTCTACTTCTTCTGGAAAGACAGAACACCTGGGGCCGGGGACCGCACAGTGGTGGCTGAGGAAATATTTCTAATCAACAGGTCAGGAATGTGTCAAGCTGCTTCAGAGTCTGAGAATGTAGACTCTGGGTGAGGAGTCCAAAGCCAGGTATAGTTTAGACGACACCAAATTCAGCAAGTGAAGGAACATTGCTCCTGGATACGTCATCAGGGAGAGTGAACTGCTAAGTAATCTTTAAACTTATGTTATAGAACATGCTGTTAATTGAAAAGTCAAAAAAAAAAAAAAAAAAAAAAAAAAAAAAAAAAAAAAAAAAAACCCACAACCCTGGTACACTGCACAGAGCTTCTATTAGCATGTGAGGGTGTGTGCGGAAGAAACAGGCTGGAATTCTTAGAGATAATGTCCAGGCGTTAAAGTCCCCCAGACTGCCCCTTCAGCCTGGATGTGCTGGGATGGGAAGATGGAATGAAGAAGTTGCTCAGAGAAGCATCCATACTCTTCCAGGGCTGCTCTATGTGAAATCACAGATGTCTTGTTGACAGGCCTCAGGAGAGAGCCAGACAGTCCTGCAGTCTGTACTTTCCTAGTCTCACAAACTGTCTTGGGTGTGGCCACCATGCTAGGTGAAACTGTTGACCACAGAGCACAGCCTGGGCTTGAGCCCAGCAGGCCTGTCAGTTGGAGTCAGGTCCCTTCTTGCCAACTTCATGGCTTCTTCATATAGACCATTACAATTCTTCGTAAGAAAGGAATTTTCTATGGTCCATTTTCAATGTTGGGTGAACTAGTGTTCATCAGAGGTATAGATAGGCAGGGGTCCCCCACAACTGGCAGCTTGCTGGTCTCCCTCTGAGAGCTGGAGAGTTACAGGTCATCCGATAGCAACTGAGCCTAGAAAAGAGAACAGCCTCAAGACCCGGTCTTCACTGTATAAGGCTCTGTGTCCTGAACCAATATGACGGGGAAGAGATCGGCTGCCGGCCTATGAGAAAGAGGACAAGGACGGAACTTTACAAATCAGAGCAGCAGGTCTTTTCTCTGTCCCTGTCCCTTTCAGCGGGATAGTGTATTAACAGCTAGCTATTTTCTTCTTTAGCAGTCCTTTGAATTTATTAGTCCTTTGTTTCCCACATAATCTTACCAAATGGAGTTGGAAGAAGCCCTTATGTTGTCCTCAGAGAAAACTTGACTGTGAGGAATTAGGAAGAAGGAAGGAGGGAGGGAGGGAGGGAGGGAGGGAGGGAGGGAGGGAGGGAGGGAGGGAGGGAGGGAGGGAGGGAAAAGGAGAAGACACACCAAGGGTCCTTCAAGGGGGTCAGCAGGCTCTGTGCATCTCAGTGTCTTTATCAGTAAAACTCCCCAAGCCTTCTCCAGGTGCCAGCAGAGGCCATCTTCACATCCAAGGTTTCCATTCTGTAATTTCAAACCTAATTCAGTTCTGACCCGGTAGTGAAACTCCCCAGTGCTTTGCCTCTGGGCATGGGAATAAGTAATCAAAGCAGCGGTGCGCTGGCGTCCTCTGTAGTATCATTGGGAAGGGCTCTTCAAATTCCTGCTTCCTTCCCAGGGACAGAATGTCCTGAGCAAACATCTCTCCACCAAGTATTCGTGTCCACATATGCAGTGTTTATGTCACATGTCACGTTTCAAAGGAACTCTGCAGGTTTGAATCTTTACAACACAGTGCCTTTGGAACAAACTGGTTAGCAACCAATCCTATCTCTCCGTGTCTGCACAAACACCCGTGTCCTTTCTGTGAGGCTGGTATGTGCTTAGAGTACCAGCCTTGCCATCACTAGCTATAGTGTTTGTGGAACATGCCCCTCCTCCCCGTGTCTGCCTGTGGCTGTGGACGGGAGAACAGCTTTCACCTCTGCTGTTTGTAAACCTGGGCTGGCATAGCAAAGGAGACAGGCAGGGTGGCAACCATGACCATGGGTACGCCAGACTACTACAAGGGTAGTGTCACTTAGGGAAGAAGATGCCAGAAGGTTGCAAAAGCCTGGTCAGAACAATTTGCAGGAGGTATGAAGGCTGCAGCCATGACAGCTGTCTGTAGAACAAGGTGGTGGGTGGGCCTAGCGGGAAAAGCAGTCCTCGAGTGCAGGTGTCTGGAAAGCAGTGGTGGGCGTGGTGGGAAGGGACCAGTTGCCCTATGCTGTATAGCCACAGACGTGAAGGCCCTGCCAAGGAACGCAGCCTGTGGATGCTCTAGATGTGCCCTGAATCAGGACATAGTTGCTTCAAGTGAGCAGCAAGGACCAGGTCCCTCCCACTCTCCACGGTGCTCCCTGTCATTTCCTCATCCCTCCTCCACTTGCCTTCCCACATGACCCCCTGAAGACTATATATACATCTAAGCAGTTTTTAGAATGAAGAGGGGTCCTTGCCGTTTGAAGGGCTTCCTGCCAATCCTCATCAGACTCCTTGGTAAAATGAAGGACCCTCTAAGGAGCCCTGGAAGGAAGCCTGTACTGCAGGCAGTGATGACTGCCTTTCTCAATGGTGATGTCATAGGCTGCCCCAATGTGGATGGTCCCATATAGGCCACTGGCTGCTCTGAAGCTCTTAAGAGCCCTGGGGCCAGTTCTACTTGGCCAGAACACCAACATCACACACACACACACACACACACACACACACTGGAGCCAGTTCTACTTGGCCAGAACACCAACATCACACACACACACACACACACACACACACACACACACACACACACATGACTTCACATAGAACCCCTGGAAGAGGCAAACTACTTTGATGCACCAAGGCCCATCTGGGCAATTCAGTCATCCTCCTTTTCCCTGGCATCTCCTCCTCTCTACCCTCTTTCATTCCAGAACCTGAGCATTCCAGAACCTACATCTCCTCTGTCCCATATCTATCCAGAAATTGGGGTGCCAAGAGAAGAGAAATGACAGAGATAGTCACACACTCTCTCCACAGCCATACCCACTCCAGCCTGCACTCAGATGAGATAACAGTCCCTGCACTTTAATAACTGCATCAAGCTCTGTCTCCTACCATGGTTCCTGCTCCAGGCAGGTAGGACAGAGGGGAACCGGGTGACCCCCCCCTACTTCCCCCTGCCATGTAAATTCCCAAAAATACTGTCTCTTTAACCACAGTTCCTGCGCAGAACTGGGATGTCTAGAAAACTCTGTCTGTGTAACTCCAGGTATCTACTAACAATTGTCTAGACATGGCCTATAAACAGAATCTACAAGCTAGAATGTTATAAGTTCACAAACTTTCTAAACTGTGGCTTGTTAGATAAGCCACATACAGCCCCACCAGAGAATGCTAGGCATGTATTCAGTGTTTAAAAACAAGCTTTTCCCTCTTTGCTAGACTTGGGGTTCCTCATCTATAGTACATGCAGAAGTGGGCAGACAACCACCTAGACCAAATAGAATTAACATCTTTTTTTTTTTTTTTTTTTTTTTTTTTTTTCTGGATGAAATGGGCCACTTGCCCTGTACCCAAGCCAGCTCGACTCTCAGTGCCGACCTCTGCAAATACAGGTGGCATTCCGTAAGCCTCAAGGCTCCAAACTGATGAGGGAGGGACCTGAGACTAGTGACTCAGGACAACCACACAATTACACACAATTCATTCCAGGAATATTTTTTCCCTAAGAGAACACAACAAACAAGAGCAGAGAACTGGAGTTGTGTTCTTATAACAGGATGAGACCGCCTGCCCTGGGTTTCTATTGGAACTTAGAGAAAAGTAAAGGCTCCTTAGCTACTGGAAGAAGGTAATCACGACACATACCTCCTCCATGTCTTCAGACATGAAGACTCCCCCTCCAGTCACAGGCACAAAGAGCACCTCACCTGAGGAAGTGGCCTCAGCTACAGGGACAGTCAAGCTCACTTAGGAGTTGAACACCCTAAGGAGGGTGGAGGTGCCAGCTCATTTCAAATATCAGACAGCCCCCAAAGGAGACCGAAAAGACAGCCAGGGATTTAGGAGACCAGCCAGAGAAACCATTTCTTAGGGGTGCCAAAAGAAGGCGGTAAACAAAGAGGGTATTGCTGATTGTTGTCTGGAGAGCAAGAAGTAAGATGGCGGTCACAGAAGTAAACATGAGCTGACCATCATCCTCAGTAGCTTTGATAGAGAGGTGAGACAGAAACTTGGCTCAAGGAAAACAAAGACACAAGAGCAAAAGTCAGTCTACTCTTGGGAGAAACTTGGCTGTGAAGGGAAGTCTGGCAGTATCTTGGTAGGGTTGGGTTTAGGCTGGATTTTAAGATGGAAGCAACAAGGCTCACATTTAAATGTAGAAAGTTCTAACCCCCAAATGGGAAATGCCAAAGTGAGACAGGATCACCTATGGGCTAAGGTATGACTAGAGTTTGCCTGAAGTTGGAAGGAGCTCACAGCAGCAAGGAGACCAGGCAGGACTCTTCAGGATGGTGGAAGGATGAGAGATATTTCTCTTATATTCTGCTTGCATAGAATGCTCACACCCCATAATAGGTTTCCTCCTGAAAACTATCAGAATATATTCCAGCCCCATTAATGAAATGAAGTATCATCTTTAGAAGACATGACCATCCTTAAAATAACCTCTTGATTTCCCCATGGTCATAGCTGCCTCTCATGAGGAGAACCATGGCCTGAAATAGATGGTCATGATGATATGTATGGTCCTTATGATCAAGGAATCAGAGTTCAAGACTGTGGCTCCCTTTAGTTTCTAGGATATTAAGTACCTGCTCCCACATCCTCAGGGCCTTCCTGTGAGAAGGGCCTGTCCTATGCGCAGTGCTGGCCTCTCTTGGTAGCTATCCCCCAATGAGGAAAAACTATACTGCTGTGCTTCAAATTCCATAGCTGGCTGGAGCCTCTTGTCTGTTTTTCTGGAAGACATCACTTTTGAATGGTTTTACATCTATATTACAGAGATTTACTTTTAATTTTTCAAAACTTCTCTACTATCCTCCAAAGAGCCCTAAACTGTAAGTTCCTATTTAAATTCTGCCCCTGGCAAGCTGATTTATACTTGAGTTTGGTGTTTTATTATTGTCGACTGTCACGTATAAGACAAGGGCTTTGGGGAAACCTGCAGACTTCCTGATATTTCCAAAGGTCACTTGTTATATGGCTGAAGTCCGAGCACTTTTTCATCTTCAGCTATCTGCGGGTGTTGATGGACCCACACATGGCCACCATGGTTGCAGGAAATGTTAGTGCTTGGCAGGCCCTGCCACATGGAGTGCCACGAGGATGCCGAACTTGACAACGCCAGAGAAGAATTGCTGCTCTCCTCCCACCAGCTAAAGAACCCCTACCTCCCCTCAAACCCAAATGCGGCTCACACCGAGAGAGTTTGCTGGTCTCCAGTGTTTCCCAGCCTCCACCTTCATGTTGCCATTTTAAGCTGGCTACCATCTCTGTGTGCTTGAGTCTACCGGGACTTAAAAAAAAAATCATCTTTCCACCTTTACGCTTGCCTAGCATCTGTCTCTTTTGGAAACGCATGTTTGTCGTAGGAGACTAAGCTTTATCGCTGTTGTATTCCAGAGCCCAGGGTTTCTGGATCATTCTGTCAGTAACCTGCTGATGCATTAAAGGAGTCATGTGACTGCCACCTCCTTTGCACACTCCAGCTGGTTGGCTAAGCAGCTTTGAGATGCAGGATTCTGGGTCTCTGCCCACTTCAGATGAGTGAAGGGCCATGACCAATCAAGGACATCTATTCTAAAAACTGAGAAAGGATTAAGAGGAGACAGAGAGGATGCAAAGCTCCACCAAGCATTTGCCTTTCTCCTAAGAGGGCCTTGGATGATTGAGGAATTGCAGCTAAAAGAGGGGTTTTTTTGTTTGTTTGTTTTTGGTTTTTTTGTTTTGTTTTGTTTTGGTTTTGGTTTTTTTGGTATAAGTGTAGGTTTCCCTTTAATTAGTCAGCATAATAAATTTCATCCACACAAAATGCATAGTATTGTTTGACTGTTATGAGAGGGAATGAAAGCCTAGTCTTCAGCTTTCTAGACTGATATTATTTCTGTCCATATTATTGTTTCCTAAAATTATGCTGGGATTGCATACATCCCAGTTTACACTCACTACATTTTTACAGTAGATAAAATATTTCATAATTTCCGACTTAGTGTTTTCTTCATAAACATTTTTATCAACGTAGTTGAGTAAGTATGAAAAGGGAAGATAAATTAGCTGTTGTTTGTTTTTTTGTTTTTCTTGAGCAAAATGAAAACACTCAGTTTTTGATGAAAATTAAAGACCAACAGTAACATGGCCCAAAGCACAATCCTCCCGTTTAAAAATAGGAAATGGATGGCTTCTGGCACCCATTGCTCTTTAGAAAGTGACATTTCTGTTTTCTAAGAGGTCGTAGGAAAAGAGACACAAGTGCCACAGATAACAGGAGCAGGTCATGAGTCAGCATTGCTGTCATCTGTTTTCTCTCGCAAACTCTTCCTCAACAGAAACTCTGATGTGCAGCGTCATACACTATTGAACCTAGTAGGGCTTCAGCCATAGGATTTGCTCAGTATTCTTAGCCAATGCATCAAATAATGCATTTTAGTTACCAGCCAACATGGCCAAACTTTCTATCATGGAGAAGATGCTTGATTTATATATGCAAGAGTTATTTGTTCCTGTGTTAACATGTGTATATCTCACCTGCACCTACAATCCTGAGGCTGCTCGCTGATCACTAACTACAGAATATCCCCTAAGGCATATTGCAGAAGACAGTCCTTGTCAAATTGAAATGTATTTTCTTCTTAGTTAGCTGATAAAAGGACATGACTGATGGTACTCAGCTGCATAAAAATTAATTTTACTCTACAACTGAATATGTGGTCAAATTTTCATATCTCTATCTTTTAAGGGAGTACATTTTGTTTCTTAAATGAAGTATTTTGCTAATTCAATAGATACTTTGTTTGTAATAAAATACCATGAGCATGGAAGAGTCTTTGTTTCAGCAAATGAGTTTTATGTTCAATAGCAAGTCATTAAATCCAATCAATTCCAGAATTCACAACGCAGTTCTTGAATAGAGACGAATAGGGTTTTGATTTAGTTCGACTGAATCTATGGGAAATGTTGGTTATGTTTTGATCGACCTTATAACTTAGTGTTACTTGGAAGACAGGAGTATTGAATACTGAGACGTAATAAAATTTGGACCAGTTTAACTAAGAGAAGTCTCCAGAAAGAGTCAAGAATGATGGGGAAAAATGATTTGATAGATTCTCTCTGCCCCTGAAGTCCGAGCAAGCCTCCTGCTGGTGGCTACTCTGGGTATTATGGCCATTTCCTGGTGACAGTCTAGACAAAAAGTGACCTTTAACTGGATGACACAGCTGTCACTCCTGCACTTTGAGTGACTCTCCCTTGATTTCTACCTCTGTTCATCTTATTTTTTCTCAGTATTATAAGATAAGACACAAGAAAATTTCCCTGGATGAAGATGTCCCTGAACCCTTCATTGCCTGTTCTCTGTCTCTGTCGCCATCCTTCCTTCTTGGTCCTTGGTGCTCGTGTCGATCCAGCTCACCCTTCACCTCTGTGCTTGGTTTTTAATTTTTACATCTAATTATTTATATGGAGTGCCACAGGGCATGTGTGGAGGTCAGAAGAGAAGTTGCAGAAATCTTTCCTTCCATTTATGTGGGGTCTGAGGAGCAAACTCAGGTCATCAGGTGTGGTGACAAATGCCTTTATCTGCTGAGCCATCTCACAATTCCATCTTTGGTGTGTTACAACTGGTTCAATGATTCTGTTGTTCATGTCTATGACCTGCCAGCCCCCCAAAATGGCTTTCCTGAAACAAAATGTTACCTGCTTCAGCAACCCCAGCAACTGACCCAGTGGTTGGCACTTGGCATATCATAAATATATGATACAAGCAAAGTGTGCTTGCAAGACTGTGGGCAGCCAGCAGCTTAGTTAAGTTTAGAATTTGCTTCAGAAGCTCCGAACTTGCTCAGTCACCAGGGAGTGGAAGTGGAGGGTGGTATCATGGAGGAGGAGATGGAGGAAGTCGTAAGGGGTAGCTGGGTGGGAGAAGTGGCATTAAAAATGGAACTCATAAAATAAGGAAACTGCAGAGTAGGGAAAAGATTTTTAAGAAGAAAAAAAAAGACAAAAAAGAAAAAAGAAAAAGAAAAAGAAGGAACAGCTTGTTTCTTTCCAAGCACAAGCTATGCCCATCCTCCTGAAGGCATCCATGAAACCTACACTATTGAGTGCAGCTTCAGGTGTTGAACTTTAGGGTCTACAACTACAGGGTGGAGTCAAAGATGCTGTCTATCTGTCAGGGTCCATGGTCCTTCCAGAGGAGCTTGCATGGTACCCCAGCTTCCCCCAGGATATCCTCTGTTGTCACTTGAGGGCCACAGTTTCTGAAGGTGTAAAGGCTACTAAAGCAAGAACTCTTTCATTCAATCTCACCCTGACCAGAGAGATTCACTGGTAGCACTCACAGTAGGGAGACGGCCAACTCGAGGTCTAGTCTCAGATCTTGGCCCTAAGCAGATCTATCTGGTAAGTGCTGAGAGTAAGTTCTTGCCCTTGGTGAACTGACTCAAAAGCAGGTTCCCTCCAGCGCCTACCAGGGCCAGTGTCTCAGATGTATTCATGTTCAAGAGAGATTCCTCCTACCATCTTACTCAATTTGTCTTCAAAAAGGAAAAAGAGGCATTAGACTTCTCTTGATGTTTTTAAATCCCCTCAAAAGGCAACTTGCGTCTACTTGATGTTTCCTTGAGTCTACTTGGTGCCTATATCTGTCCATCTCACTTCAATTCTTATCGCAAATTATAGAGAAAACTGATGTTTGGTGTTTTTTAGGCATGTTGTTTTAAGAAAAATAAGATTTTATACACCATGTGAATTTTATTAAGTCATAGAAAACAGGAGCAAGTGACAGTGTAGCTTAGGAGTTAGTGCCTTTGAGACATACCGTCCCTGGCCCAAAATCAGTAAAATAACCAACTGTTCACTTAAGATATTAAAAAAATAATAAATCTCACCTTTTCCCCTCAAGACTTCATAGATTTACACATTAAGAAAAATAGAAAGGATGACAGATTAGAATTCCAAACAAATTCTTAAAAATTATGATTATTCCAACTCTACACCAGACAAGTTGGGGTCTGGGAGACTATTAACTCATAATCTTTTGTCCTGTCCCTCATGGGAATGATGTGGCCAGCACCACAGGTGACCAAGTCACTTGGCTGCACATAGGCTCAGCTTGGGAACTCTTCTCTTTTTTAGTCAGGGTTGAAGGAGGAACCGATGGGTAGAGCCAGGATCACCAGAGAGGTCAGGTCTGAGAAGGGATGCAGCCTTGAAATTAGATCTGGTGGGTGTGGCTGGAGCCAAGGTGGATGTGGCTGGAGCCGAGGTGGGTGTGGCTGGAGCCAAGGTGAGCACACTTTGTATTGCTGACTCAGAGAAAGGTAAGGTCCATAAAGTCAGATGAGTCCAAAGGATGGACACATGTAGTCAGTAGTACAGAAGCATCTAAGTCTCAAACAAATCCAACCCCTTCAGGAATCCCAACATTCATTGCGAATACACATGATGGGAGAAGTGAAGGGATGGATGAGGGTGTGCTCTGCCTCACAACCAAATAATGTCACCATCAAGTGGGATTATCCAAGAGGGAAACACAACTGCCTGCCTGCCTGTGTTTCCTCCCTCCCCTTCCCTCCCCTTCCCTCCCCTTCCCTCCCCTTCCCTCCCCTTCCCTCCCCTTCCTCTCTTCTTTCATCCCTTCCTTTTCCCCTTCCTTTCTTACTGATGAGGGTAGCAAAGCTGAGCTCAGTAAACACAACACAACACCTCATCATCCACCTTATCTACAGCTGTCTCCACCCACACAACAGTAACAACGGCAACAGAAGAAAAGTGAGATCAAAAGTCAGGAAATTGATTTAGGTTCATTCACACAGACATCTTTCCTCCTGCCCTACAGGGCCTGCTGGCTCCAGTGGAAATCCCGTCCTTAGAGCTTATTTAGGTAACTGATAATCATCTGTTGAGTTGTACCCAAAGCTAATGGCCAGCAGACATCTTATCAATTAATGCCACTGCGTGCGGAGTGCAGCACACAGGCACATCGCTCACCCGGCAGCGACGGCTCTGTCTATTTGTTTCTGCACGTTCTTTGGTGCGATTCGCATGCGTTTCAGAAAGTGCCGTACTTGCCTACGACTAGGCTGTAAAACTGTAGCACCCTCCGCTTGATTTATAGGGCTCAATTATCTCTCCTCGGTCATATGAGATGTCTTTTCTAATAAAGGGCCAAAGAGTCTGAGAGGCAGCATGTGTGCCCCACACACAGAAGGGTGATAGGCTCACGGCAGGTTTCCCCGTGGCTTAGCAAACATTCACAAACAGGGGAAATTGGAGTTGCTCATCCAATATGTTTCAGCCTCTGTGGACTCAGCTAATAAAGTAACCATGGAAAAATTAAATATGTGTAAACCAGAGCACCTTTATGGCACTTACCGGGTTATTGCGTTGTGTCACTCGTAGCAAGGACCGTTTCCAGGCTGCCGCAGGAGGAGGAAGAAAATCTTTTGCTTTTATTTGAAAAGATGACAATGTCTCAAAATATTATAGAGAAAATTGTGTCCAAATGAGTGCACACAGACCTGAACCAACAGTAAGCGGGTCTGCCTCGTCTATCGCTGCAGATGAAATGGGCCTTGCTTTGTGGATATTTCCACCTAAACGCAAATGCCTTTTGCTCTACCGAAAGAAACACTGTGTTATGATGAAGGAGATCTGGGTTTGTATTTCTGTTGCTGTTTTTTTTTAAACAGTCAAGATATATTTGAAAAAATGTATTAACTCATGAGAGCAGGCATAGTCCTATCCATGTCTGCCCTTTCCCTGGAACCATGGCCCAGGATCCATGGTCATGTATTATATTCCTGGATGGCGCCACATGCTGATTCCACTTGAGTTCTGATGCTGTAGTTCTGTCTTAAACAAACATCCCTAGCACCACAGGGTCTGTCTGTCCCTCGGCTCTCCCCACCTGACTGTTGTTAACACTGTCATACAGAGTCACTGTGAGGATAGACTACCACGGGGGAGAACCTGACAAGCACCTGGCTTGGAGTCACTCCTGCCACAAAAAAGCACCACACCAATCTCAGGTACAGATGTGCCTGCATCACCTCCAACACCCACCCCCACCCTCAGTCTTTAGAGTTTCCCTGTGTAGGTGCCTGACACTCAAGCGGGGGTACTGGAGACAGAACTCAGGTCCCCATACTTAGCAATTGCCTAGGTTTTGTTTGTTTTATTTTGTTCTGTTTTGTTTTGTTTTCGATAACATTTAGGCTTGCTGAAGTGCAGTGGCACACATCCCAGACAAAGTAAGGCCGATTCCTGTGAGTTCCAGGCCAGCCATGGCTATATGGTAAAACTATATCAAAAAGAAAAAAGAGAATTAATCTAGGCACCTAAACCCCAAGTCCTGGGGCTCAGAAGGAAAGCCATAGACCCTGTCCCACAGTGGAAGATTCAGCCAGTGACCACAGACGCTCCTAAAAGAATGTGATGTAAGCTGTGACGACTAAGCCTTGCAGCAGAGGTTCGCAAGCACTTGACAGTGTCACTCGTGGTCTTCAGCTTGAACTCCTGGCATCTGTGTTTACACAGATGATGTGATTCACAAAGATGACTTCAGCGCCACATGTGCCTTCAAACAAATCCCAAGTGTCTAATCGGGAGGCTTTCTCCAACCCTTGTCATAGAACAAAGAAAGGCTGTGCACTAACCACCGTCCAATGTAGGGCCTTCTCAGTAGAGCGTCCTCTGGGAAGAATTGCCTTTCCTAAATCGAATCTTTAATTCTTCCCATTGCATTTAGTCCTCAGAGAATGAGTCTGTGATGTTTTTCTATGAGTTGTAATCTAGGACCTACCATGAATCATTAGCATTTTCTGTGGTGCTAGACCACCCAGACGGAAAAGACTTTAGAACAGACACAGTCTGGACACTGGGGATGCATGCAGTACCAAGCTATAAGAGCCCCTGTCCTGAGAGCAAACTGTCTTGTTTGCCCTTGTTTCTGCTTACAAAATAGAAGCCCTGCCGTGTAAGTTTGTGCTTCAAAGACCAGGCTCTGACTGTATCTCCTCCCCCTAGACCCCACCAGATCCCAGCAAGGGCCAGGGAAGCTGAACATAACCCCCAAGCAGGAGAAGGCCAACAATGGTAGCATTACATATCACAAACCGTGAACTATTACTTAATTTCCCAGCATGCCTGTTCTCCAAAGTTACCAGCCCATCCAGTTGCCAAACTAAGTCTTCATTTTTATGTAATCTTTTAAAAGAATAAATGTACCCAACGCTAGAATGAAATGCTTTTCAGACAATAATGATGTTAGAATGTAAGGTTTTAATGTTGGCAAACAACGCATTTCAGCCACTGAGAAACCGCAGAGCAAATAAAAACTTCTGGGGCTTTAAAGCGGGAAATAAATTGCTACTCAACTCTGAGTGACCATCTAGGAAGAAAGCAACTGTCCCCGTGTCGGAGTGAGGTGGGGATAAGTGGGCTTCATCCTTTCCCTCTGCTCTACTCTACCTCTGATGCTTTTAAACGTCCATTTCTGTTTCCCAGACTACATTCTCCAACAAAGAGTATTGGTTTCATCATTTATACTTGAACTAAGTAAACGGAGACATCATTTCTCCAGAGGATGTTAAAGGCACAGATTTATCTTTGAATGTCCACTTTGGAGGCATGTTTTTAACACAAATCAGTTCCATGAACTATTTCTGCTAGTAATCATTGGGTCTATAAACCATCATCCTTTCAAAATGTGCATTTCTGTCTGAATTATAATTACTGCTTGAAGCAAAATATAATTTAGTAGTTATATGAATTAGGGTGCTTTTCATATAGCCATAAAGGACCCTTATTGAACACGGCTTTATTTGTTAGGAAGCAACTGACCCACCCAGGCCACCTCATACAAAAGTGGTTGGTGGCTCCTAGTTGAGAAAAGGCAGGGATCAAACATCCTGGAAAACCATTCCCCAATTTCTCTTCTGGTCCTTACCTGTCCTCTCCCTTGATGTCTCAGTCTACCTTAGCTTCCAAACCCTTCATTCCAAGCATCCACATGCACAATTACTTGCATGCATGTGCACGAATTTGCATACGTGTACAGACACACACACACACACACACAGACACACACACACCCCACCTGCTTGCTCTCTGCTCTGCTGAGCTCCTAGCCAGCTGTGCTGGGGCCCTTGGGCTTTCTAAGGAAAAAGTGTTGAAGGCAGCCTTTGACCTAGACCCCGAGCATTGTCTTCTCCACCTCAGTTCCTGTATCAAAGGAAATGAGACCATCTTCCTCTTTGCCTCCTGCATACACCCACATCCTACAGAAACAAAGCGCCCCACCTCTTCATCCACCCCCCCCCCCCCCCCCCCCCCCCCCCCCCCCCCCCCCCCCCGAGTCTGAGCCCTCAGGACTCCAATTGAGGCTGTCACCTGGGGTGCCACAACTGCTCTACAAAATTCTACACAGCAAGGACAATGTTGTCCACAACTGTGAAGCAGATACAATGATCCTTTTAACAATGGTTTGCTTGATAATAGCCTGGGGCCCAAATTAAAGTTGTAGGATGATGGATGATGAGGAAATGACTCGAGGTTTGAGTTAACATGCTCCAAGCCAGGAAACCACTTTCCTTCTAGAAGATTAGCCTTCTAGTGAGCACTGCTCATTCCAGAGGGCTAGGTAAGGTCAACAGGGCACTGCACGCGTGCATCAGTAGTGCACTGGGTATGGGCATTAGTAGTCCAATGCACGTGTGCATTAGGGCTGTGTGGGTGTAAAGCGTTGATGCCTGGGCCAAGGAGGGTGCTACCCTTCCTGCCTTCCATGAGCCACATTCTAGACTCTAGAATCTAGAAGAACAACAGGCATTTGCCTCTGGAAAACATTCTCCTGTAGACTCCCTACTCTGTGTAACAGCTCAAATCTGGTCTGCTTTTTTCCACAGAAAGGACTAAATTTTTCATTTCTGCCTTTTGTTCACTGTTTGTCTCTAGACTTTTCTAAATGCCAAGAAGTACAATGTAGTTTGTCTCTTATGCCATGTGGACGTCTATCCTCTAAAACTTGTGGTGTTAAACAACCATTCTTGCCATGACTGTTCCAGCATGAACACACAGCGAGGCACAGGACTTGGCACAGAGTGGGGCCGGAACCCGGGGAGCTGACAAGGGCCCCATGAGCTCCTCTAGCAGCTGGAAGGCCAGATTGAAGTGCGGTGGAAAGGCATCTGCAAGCTGCCTCAGGTCAAAGCTACAGTCTTTCCAATTAGATCCCCCACGCCAAAGCAGGCCATCTGTGACAGCTTCCCACACAGCCCATCCTAGAAGCTTTCCACGGCCCCATCCCATCTGTAAACCAAGGAAATTTACCTCCCTTTCCCTGGCCCCATCCAGATCAAGAAAAATCCTTGGCTTCCTTTTCCCCTGTGAACCGCTCTATTCTGTTTTGTATTGTGTTGTAAGCAAGCTCCTTTGAAAAGACAAACTCCTGTCAGGCAGCTCAGAGTACTGGTGTAGTTTGTCATCTGTCCCCTGGGGAGCCCACAGACTTTCCAGTAGAGCCAAAGATAGTTCCATAGCCCAACCCCCCTCCCAGATACAGCCGCCTCCATACACCACAGAATGGCAACTGGTACCAGCATTTCTCTCGGCTCAGCCAAGGGCACAGATAAAGACAAGAAAGAGATTTGGGTGCCAGGCAGAGAGGTTGCCGAGTGTCTCATGGGTAGGTGGAGAGGGATCATGTGCCCCACGAGAAAAACATCCCCCTTTGTATTTCATTCAGCTGTCATTAAGAATCAAAGAAGGCATTGGTACCACTGTTGTACACAGGACTCCTCAGGCTCCCAGCCGGCGGCCGCACTCTGCTCTAGCCTTACATTGTACTTGCATTTCCGGTATTTGGGGGCCAGCGTTAGGGTTTTGTTTTGTTTTGTTTTGTTTGCATGCACTTTGTCAAAAGAAATCTTCCTGCCAGTCTTCAACCATTCGAATATTTTCACACTCACTCTATATTATAGTAGACCCACACTATTCTGAGAAGTGGCCTCTCCCCTGCACATCCATCCCATGCCTATCTGGATGGAGCAGCGGGGCAGCCATCACTTCATCCTGCCAAGCCCTGTGGCCCTAGTATCCAAGAGACATCTAAGTCTAATCAAAAACTCTTGGACATCTGACAACTTTTTGGGTTTCTGAGTTGTTTTGTTTAAGCAAAGGCCCAGGCTCACTTCCAGGGAAAGCGCCCAGCCATATGCCAGTGCAAAGCAGCATGGGATCCGGCTTGTTCGTAAGGAGACCCAGAAGCAGGGAGAAGTTATTTTTTTAGCATAGGTGTTCCTTTAGCCCCAATAGAAAAACAAAATACTAACATGTTGACAATGATTAGTGGTCTGTACACCAAGCCACAGTCTACCCGTGGTGCTTGAGCCAACACCAGTTCACCTGTAGAGCAGTTGCCCTCAAATTTAAATTTCATATTGCATCCCAGAGAGTCTCAAAGACAGAAAACTAAACAGACATAGAAGGTTTCCGTTTTCTAAAAACCAAACAAAAAGACCCTCTTAATAAAACCATTAAATTGTATTGTTAAATTGATGCCATTGATTTGTGCTGGCCAATGAGCTTCTATCATCAATATAAATAAAAATATGAATATGACTGAGAAATTCACAAATGAATTCTGGGTCTGGGCATGAACCTTTTAGAAACAGGCAGCGTCTCTCACTCCTAAACAGCTACAGAGCATTTACATCCTGGGATCGAACTCACAGTGGCTCAGGGTTGAGTAGTCTCCATGAGTAGCAGAGAAGGCTGTGGCACCATCTTCAGACTCACAACCCCACAAGTACCTGTGGCCGATGCTAGTGGGAAGGGTCAGTTTACCTAGCTGAACTGGATAACCAGCTCCATCCAGTAACCAGCCTTTGGACTAGCTCCTCCATGCAACCCAAAGTCAAGAAACATATGTTTACACTGACAACTTTTTTTGTTCCCCTGGTGACAGCAGTTCTGAGGCAGAGAGGAAGGGAAGGTGAAGTAGCCAGCTGAAAATGCATTCAATATTCTCACTCATCAGACTCAGTCTCCACCATCAGGAGCATCCACACCCAAACCCTGGGGCAACATCACTGTGTTGACCACTGACACCATTCTTCCAACTGTCCCTAAGGCCATAGACACTTCCCCCAAGAAAATGACAATTCCACCATGACACGGAATAGGTGTCAGAGCCACTGAAGAACAGAAAGTAATGTACTAGAGACTTTAGCCCATTGGCTGCCTGAAAGAAGCCCCTCCCCATTGTCAGTACCCCACCACTAGTATTTAACGGTGTGCAGCTATACATTAATTATCAGCTGAAATGTATGGAGTCTATCCACTCAGCTGAGACTCCCTCCAGGACACCCTAGCCTTCTGATTGCCCCTGAGTTCTCTCTCAGTGATGCTTGGCCCAGGCTTCTGACCATGTGCATAGGTTCTTTGGACATGTCAGCCAGAACCACGTGACTCTGAAAAGATGGTAGGTAGCACCCAGTCATCACTTAGGGCGTTATCTGCCACAGAAGGAGAAATTGAGGGTGAGCTTTGGAATTCAAAGTAAATGGGGGAATGAAGGGACTCATGGTGAGTGTCAAGTGTGCATGCCTAGGGTGGAGAGGTCAAGAAAGGGCTAACTCGTGCCTGCTTGCGTGCGTGTGCATTTTTCTTCCCTGTCACTGGTATGGCCTATTTTGATTTCAGAAGTATCAAAAAAAAAAAAAAAAAGTTACATGCTAAAAGAACCCAGAGAGGAAACATCTTATGACAATTCTAAGAAACATCTTTTTGGTTGGGATCATTTCGTAGTTTCTGAACAAACAGATTTTTTTTTTTTTAATTTCAGAACAAATGTTTAAACCTCTGTATAAACACCGAAGATTTTAGAGGGTAGGAGGGACTCTCCAAAGATTGTCTCTCCAAAGCCACCTCTTTTCAGGACAGGAAACAGAGGCCTGGGAAGTTTTCCAATCTGGTTGCCTGGCTCAGTAAAACAGTAGCAAGCCATCTCAGAGTTAAAGCTGTCTGCACCCCAGGCCAGGCCTGACAGCACTCTCCATTTAGAAGCATGATGTGTATTCACAGGTCAGAGTAAGATGAGCCGAGAGGTTAAGCAACACAAAACCATCTCCCTTCGCCAGGTGCCTCCCTAAGCCAGAAACTCCGCTTAGGTCATTGCTCTCTGAGCTAAGGCATTCCTGCCGGTCTTTCCGTTGGAAAAACCTACAGCTAAACCAGAGCCAGGAGCTCATGGGGCCAAGGAAGAGGAGCCTAAACCTGTCTGTCACTTATGGCACAGCCACTGAGGAAAGTGCTCTAAATCCCACCCTGCAGAGGACAAGCTGGCCCATTGTTACCCCACCCTCCGTCTTGGAGGACAAAGCAGTTGTGAAGGGTCACCGATGTCAGCACATAGTCTGGGTTCCTTGGCTCAGAGTGGGCACCCGTGGGCTCTGGGGAATGCAGAGCGCCCTCTGCTCAAGGTCACTCACTGTCCAAGGCAAGGCGACCGGAAGGCCTTGCAGACAGTGTGAATGAGAGGTGGCACCTCTTCTCAGCCTGTACCCACCCAGCCACCACAAGCCACAGAACCTTGGAGGCCAATGTGGGCCCCACCTGTGAAGGAGAAATAATCAGAGCAGAGATGACCCTGGCCTTGTACAATGCCTGAGGCCCTGGTTTCCTTAATATACTCTTCTAGTCAGTTAAGTAATTATACAAACCACAGGCTTTCTCAGGCAGGATCCTGTTCCAATCAGGGTGAGACCTGGGTTTCTACAGCACAGGCTAAAGAGCCCGTGACACTGAGAAGTTAGTTACATCATCTGGATGTAAACCCACCATCCTCTGGGGACCCAGGACCCCGAATCTGTGTCCCTGGCAACATCTGGAAGTCCAGGTCTTCCCTGGATGCAGCCTCAATGCAATGCAGATGTCACTGTTTCCAAGGTGTGAGAAGACCAGGAAGGGAGAGTGAGCAAGGAACAGAAAGGGCCACCAATCCACAAGGCAGAGTCAGCTCCAGGAAGTCGGCTTGCGACCCAGTATAGCCCATAGGGTTTGGGAAAGGCAGGCAGGTGACTCGGTTCACACTCAGAAGTTGCCAGTGGGCAGTGGCCCCTCTAATGCTTTGAGGCTACCAGCATGGTCCTCTAGGCCAAGAGTGGGCCCAGGCACCAAGTGGGAAGCTGTATTCACTGAGGGTATGTGTGTGCTGGCAGGTCAGTGAGGGAAGTTGAGAGCCTGGGATGTAGGGTGGAGCCTGCAGCCAAGTGCTCTGACACCACAAAGGTCTCAGGTTTTTGGATTTTGGTTTTGGGGTGTTTTTTGTGAACAGCAGAACCAATCACTGTTAGCTATGAAACTTACCCTCCTACCTCTGGCATTCAGAGGTCATCCTGCCTGGCTTTGTACGGTGTTTCACTGTCTCTGAATTTTTGGTAGATTCTTAAACAAATTTGAATATACTTCATTTAGCAGACAGGAAGGCTGTATATCTAGAATAAATTTGTCTCTAATATGCTATATCTCAAAACCACGTGTCAGTTAATCCTCCCCCGCTGAGTCTGAATGCCTGCTTTATTATCTACTGAATTCCAGCTCCTAATTCAGTGTCTTTGTGTTCAACAAACACAAGGACGATGCAGTCCTGGGTGCCGGAGACACGGCAGAGAGCACGGCCCAGCACATATCTGCATCTGCATCAAGGCTGGGGTGGGAGGAGACAGGCTGAACAAAGGCTGCTGCCATCTAGACAGATACCAGGTGGGGATAAATTCCATGAATAAAAAGTAAAGATATGAGAATCCAGAGTAGCTGAGGTACAGTTTAAAATAAAGTACTCAGGGAAGAACAGGACATGAAGGGGGAACATTGAAATTGCAAAGGATGATGGGTACACGCAGGAGAAAGCAT
Organism: Arvicanthis niloticus; assembly: GCF_011762505.2. Classification (NCBI taxonomy): domain Eukaryota; kingdom Metazoa; phylum Chordata; class Mammalia; order Rodentia; family Muridae; genus Arvicanthis; species Arvicanthis niloticus. Next base: position 6,516,672 of record NC_133436.1, on the reverse strand, counting down.
GTGGGAAGCCTTGAGGGAACAGCATGTCTGTGTTCTGAGGCCATGGGAATGGAAGAGAAGGGAAGTGAATGGCCAGCATCTCAGGGAGAAACTGACGATCTGTACAGATCACAGCTCAGTTGATTCAAGGATCAGAGACAGCTTACATGTGTGGAGAACAAATGTCCGGCATGAAGTCATGTCGGTGTGCATCCTCAGCTTCCTATGGCTGTAAGGCACACTGGGCATCCTGAGCTGCCAGACACGGGGCTCTTGCGCTGTCTCCATCTTCACTTGGTTCCATTCTCATGTGCTAAGGGTCTTTGGGGCCGAACTTGCCCCAAGCTCAGCATGGGTTCACAGCTACGATTGCAACTTCAGTATATTTGAAGAGACCTCATTTTGTAGTTACCTTTATTTTTACCGTGTTTTTAATTACAATTTTATATATGTTCACTTTGCATACTGGCTACTCTTACCTCCCATTTCCCTCCCACTCCTGGGCACTCTCCTCATAAATATCTCTCACATATGCCTGTTTGTTTGCTTTGGTTTTTGACCCGCTGCGCTTGGTCAGGGCCTTCTGTGCAGTGGTGAATCTGGAGCCATCCATTGGAACCTGGTGGTTTTAGCAGTGGGCCACAACTAAAGGCAGTGATTCACCCTGCTCTTTCTGAAATCAATCGGTGGCCAATAGTTCAAAGGTAACGTAGGGCCCCAAGGGTCCCTCTCCCCTCCATAACTATCTGTCTGCATGGCTAGTCTTCTGAGTACCTAGTCTTGCTGTGACTTAATGATTACAATAGTTGTTTCATGTCTAAGAACTGGCATTTTGGAGCCCTTCACCCTGTCTTCTGGTCTTACATATGCCCCACCCACTCTTCCACAGCTGGACTCCTTTAGGGACAGGCCCACATGCATTGCTTAATCTATGCATCTTTGGCAGCCATGAGTCTCCACAAACACTCCCGTTATTTGAAAGAGAGGCTTCTCTGGTGAAGGCTGGCACAGGCCCTGTCTATGGGTATAAACATAGGTGTTTCAAAGGCATTTGCTTCTGTGTCAGTTTGGTTGACCGTCAGAAATATGTTCCCACGTGGTCCCAGTCCCTCCCCATGCCTGACCTGTCAGCCAGGCTTGCAGTATCAGGCATTGATCCCCCTGCCTCTGTGGAGTCTTGAGTCCTTTCAGTGGATAGTGAATTATCTTCTGCGGTCAAGCCACTGTTGCAAAGATGTGCACGCCTTGTTTTCCAGCTGGTTTCTTTACACTCCTTTTATGCTGGTTAACTCTCCCCTGATCCCATGCTCTCTTCTCTCCAATGCCCCCACTCCCTCCCTCGTTACTGTTTAAAATCTATGCTGTACTATCTACCCCCCCTCCTTAAAGTGATCAATCCCCTCACCCTGCTGACCCTCCCCTGACCCTCCCCCACCTCTGCCCCATTCCCCTCGCCATTTCCTGGCTTAGCCCAGATGTTCCTATTGTATGCTATATAAAGAGTTGACACCAGGGTCGTCCTGAGAGAGACCATGCAATGCCTGTCCTTTTAGACCTGGGTTACATCACATAGAATAGTCTTTTCCAGTCCCATCCATGTCCCTGTAAATTTTTATGATCTCATGTTTCTTTACAGCTGAGTAGTATTCCATTATAAATATATACCACATCTTCATCAGTTGTAAAGTGAGGTTGTGAATGAGTGATGAGCACAGATCTACAGGTCTCCCAGTGATACGACACGCAATCCTTTGGGTATAAGCCCAGAAATAGTATATCTGGGTAGTGTGTTAGTTTTACTTTTAACTTTTTGAGAAATCTCTAGATCAGTTTCCAAAGTGGCTGTCCTGGTTCATAACCAACATGTCCACCACACCAGCACTTCTTGTTATTGGTGTCTTTGGTGGTGGCTACTCTGCCTGGAGCGAGAGGGAATCTTAAATTACTTTTAATCCACACTTTTTAATGGCTACTGATGATGAACACTTTTTAAAGTGTTTCCTAGGCATTTGTGTTTCTTCTTTTGAGAACTTTCTATTTAGTAGTTCTCTGAATTCAAGGCCACCCTAGCCAACAGAGCAAGTTCCAGGATAGCCAAGCTTAGGCAGTGAAGGAATTCATGGAAAACAGAATGCCGGTGAAGGTATAGTTGAACAAGAGGAGCCATGTTCCAGTCCCAGCAAGCACCAGAACATGGCAGCTTCATCCATGTGGCTCTGGCTTTCGAGTCAAGAATAGAAGCTTATATGGAATCTCTTGCCACAACTAAGGAAAGTACCATATGTGGCCATATGTGTGGCTGGGGGGGGGTCCCTGCATGGAGGCCCAGAAAGGCCATTGCATGACTGTGGCATTGGAGTTTGCCTCTGTCTCCTGAGCGCTCAGACTAAAGGCATGAAGCACCATGCCTGGACCACCACGCCTGGACCACCACGCCTGGACCACCATGCTTCTCCTTAGCTCCCTTTCATTGTAGTTCTTTATAAGCATGGCTATAATGCCTCCGAATTTAGATGAAAGGTTTGTGTTGATCCAGGTCAAAAGTGTGTATCATCCCACCTCAAGATCCGGATCAAGGCATGTGGTCTTCCTGCCTCAAGAGCTGTAGCACACTTCTGGATTGTAGCCTATTCTATAGACAGTCAAGTAGAACCGCCAGAAGCCTAAGAACACAGCAGCCATGTGACCGACCATGCCACTAATGACGCTAACACAGTGGAAGCACAATCCAAAAATTAGAGATGCCTGCCATGTCAGCTGCAGTGCTCTGTCCCAAGAGTGAGTCACAGAATCAGCCCCTGTAAAACCACACACACAGACACACACACACACACAGGTGTACTATTTAGTCATATAAAAGAATAAAATCATATTGTTTGAAAGAAAACAGAACTGAAGCTCATCATGTAAATGAAAATAATAAACCAGACTCAGAAAACAAGCGTGTATTTTTGCTCATGTAAAATCTAGATCGTGTAGTTGTTTTAAAGATGAGAGTAGAAGGTATGCAGTTTGGGAAGAAAAAGGGGGCCTGCAGCAGGGACAGGTGAGGGGACTTGAGGTGATACTGTTAAAGGACATCACGTTCATGTCAGAGCTCCTAATGGAATCCAGCATCTCACACACCTGATACAGAGCAATCAAAGCCAAAGAAGCATTGGCCACAGAAGAGGCCGCAGGGCCCTCCGCTGGTCCTCCGAGAGAGGCGTTCCAGAGGACCACGGTCCTGTCTCAGCTCCTCTGTTCCTATCAGCCTGAGAGACTAAGTCCCTCCTTCCTGCCATGGTTTCATTACAGAAAACTGTTGAAGTTAAGAATATTTTTGTGTCCCCATTCAAGAATATTATTAGTGAGCTTATAAATCATGAGGGAGATGAACATTTCAGTCTTTTTTTTTTTTTTTTTTTTTAATGTCTCTTTACCTTAACCACAATTTCCAGAACACTGTTAGGCAGCCATCTTTGCTCCAGTTTTTAAAACTGAACTCAATGAATCTACCCACTAAGCTCCCTGGGTTTCTTATGTTCTACAACTCTTTATTATGATAGGGAAATAGACTGTGCCTAGAATTACTAAATCTTTAGGAACCTCTCACCATTTCTTCTCCATGAGGAATCCGGCTCTGAGAAAACTAGGAATCTATACACAGCCGTCTCATCAACTAAGACAAGAGGCAGTGACCTGGAACTCAGGAGTTCTGATCCCAGCCCCGTGTGCTTTTCAAAGCCAGGCAGACAGACAGCTGGGCACAGCCCATCTGGAGTGCAGCAGGACCTTGTGTTCTATGGTGAGACCAGAACATGGCTGCTTAGGAACTCTCCCAGAAATTCTGTGCTTCCCGAAGCCACTGGCCAACCATCCCCGCTCTCATTGCTTATTTGGATATTTCTTGACTGTTAAAATCAGTTAGATGTACCACCCATGGGTCCTCCAAACCCAGCTCCCCTGCTGACATGCTCAGCCACTGACACTTGAGCATAGTCTAGGAGTGTGTCTGTCACAGCTCCCATCCTCCAGGTGCCCTAAGGTTCTCTTGTGTCCCCACGTACTGACTCAACTGACCCAGCCTGCTGTCACTCCAACTACTCCACCCATGCCTCACTTTGGGCCTGGGAGGAGACTAGCTTCTAGAACCTTCTGCTCTGGGAGCGGGTTCTGAGTACCGTTTCTCATCTTTTACCTGTTCCCTTTTCCATGTCCCTCCTCCCCAGCATTTGTCCCTTCCCCATCTAGAGGGTGGCGGGGAGTTCCTGCATAGCAGTCCTCTGAGGCCAAGGGATGGGGAGAGAAGCTGGAGAGGAAAGAACGTTTCCATGCTGTGGCCCTCTGGAAGGCTTCCCGAGTCCCAGAGTCGAAACACTGGTGCCCTCATAAAGAGGATTCTCCTCTCCCTCACAGGGTAAGAAAGTCCTCCAGCTCCTCTAGCCCTGGTAGCCTGTCACCTCCATGTTAGCATGTCTGCTTTCAATCTTTGGGGGCCCTCTACAGTGTCACCCACTGCCCAAGTACTGCAGGCCGCTGCTCACTGCCATCCAGACTGTCTCCAGAGCCCCTTTCCCATCAGCAGGTCCCTGGCAGGCTCCTGTCCCACCCTCTCTTCCCCCTTTCTGGCACCAGGCACATGGGCGGGGATCATCCTGGTCCCTTCCAGGCCTCAGTGGCAGAGCACAAAGAACAAGGGTCGATTGGTCTCTAACCCTGCCATTACTCGCAGCTCAATGCTCTAAAGCACTGAGATTTTCCTGCCCCTTCTTCCCATAGCTCTGGCAATTGTACTCCCGTGGCCACAGTCATTCTATCTCGGTTCCTAATTGCCATTGTAGAAATCCGTGCCTAGCTGAAGCTTGGGGAGCTGCCAATCTGTGCTCTCCCTTCAGATGTAAATGTGTTATGCAAATGTAGTCTGGGGCCCCTGAGTGGGACACCGTGGCCATCCCTAGATAGAGACAGGAAAAGAACACCACCGGGGATGCAGAAAACCGAGACAATGCCCGGCCCTCCTTCAATGCTGGCGGCTGGGAGAAGGCTTCCTGTCTCCAAGTTTCCCCTCCCACTCCCAAGGCTCACACAGAGTGCTACTTGGGGTCACTGTTCCTTGGCCTATGTGCCGCTAGGGACCTGGGCATGCTGCTTCCCCGGAATCTCAGGCCCCTAGAGGGGAGGGTGACATTATGCACAGAAACTCTTCCTCAATCACCTATCTGAACAATCCATTAAAATAGATTGTATCTAGTGGCACTGTATTCGCACAGATACCTTGTCACCCCAAGGAAAGAAATCTCTGAAAAAGGAGTGTATGACCCATCACTAGAGGTCTTTCCTTCTCTGTCTTGGCTCCCCATCCATGAGGCCCTAAGCTGCCTCCTGTCACCTGCACCTCTGCCTCCTTGCTCTTGGACCGGAACACACTGTCCTCTCTCTGGGTGTTAGCTGTCTCAGAGGATTCCTCAGATCTCTCTGACAGCAATCTAGTCCACAGAAAGTTCTCAGCCCATAAATCCATAAGCCCTCCAGCCCATTAGGCATGTAACTTTGGGCTCTGCTGTGCCAGGCGCTCTTCTAAGCTATGGGCAGGATAAGTTTATGAACCTTTTTGCCCAGGACCAGTGCTTCCAGCTTCAAGGTTGTTTATTGGTGCTATCATCAAATGTGAAGAAAAACGTTACCAATAGAAATGTATTCTGAAATACACTAAACTCTGGGAAAATGCCCCCAACCCGTGGTATTGAGCTATTTGTCCTTATTTGGAATGTAGCATTATTTAAATCCCCACAGCCTGCTGTATCGTTCTGAATTTGGGAGAAGGCAAAAGGAACTCACCCCTGGAATATCATTTATGTTGTAAAGTGCTTTAAAAAAATCAAAAACCTTTCAAGTGAAATTAACTTAAGAGGAAGTGATTTCTTAGTTCGTACCTGCCCCTCAGCATCCCTGGGAAGAGAACCTACATAGAAGTATATACTTGAACTTTGAGTCCAGGGGGAATCTCCTTCATGTAGATTCAAGGTAGCTTTGTAATTACCCAGCAGCTCACAGCGCCTGATCAAATAGGATCTCTCTGATCTTCTTAGAGAAGATACCACTTCTCTTTTTTTCATGTCTAACAACAAATCATAAACTAACACATGTCTATGAAGGCCATTTATGGCTTGGCTTGTCACTCGGATGTGCCATGGGCATGTCATTATGCCCTCCCCTGCACTGGTTCCATCCAGAAGTCTGCAGTGATGTTTCTCAGGGAAAACAGACCTAGTATGCCTAAAATATGAATTTGTCTGATAATGTGGAAAGCAAATATATATTCTTGCCTCAAGGCCTCAGGTTTTAACAACTTCTAAGTTGGATATTTTGCCGCCACACCTCATATGACCGTCCTCCCCACTTATCCCCCAGACCTGTTATTTGTAGCCAAGACTTTGAGGAAAGGGCGTCAGAAGCTAATCATTGTAACAATGGAGCCCATTCCCCCAAAGAAGAGCAATTCGCTGGAGCGTGCCCCCACCACAGACTCTAGGCGTGAGGATCACACGACAGCTGCATTTCCTTTCCCCTTGAGGACAGCCTACAGAGCACACTGCATGCTGGGAACCAGAACCCCATGCCTGTGAAGGCCTCTTACCCTGAGACACAGCAGTTCCCTCCCGTCTCGTTACAAAAGTTGTTGGCAGTCTCCGTTGGTTGTGCAGGCAGCAATAGTGGTCTCACGGGAGGTACATGATACTTTCCCACCGAGATCAGGAACTAACGACCTAGAGTAAGGTTAAAAATGGCATCCCCCAGAAACAATTTATGAAAGGCCTATTACCTAGCAATTTCATATTCGAATGCAATTACGTCCATGTTGTTAGTACATCACGAATGGCAGTAAATATGATTATTGTTTGTGTGGTATCACAGGAAATCGATTTAAATAGATTTACATATGTTTCAGATAAAGGGCACTGCTAAGGTAGATAAATAAGAAATTAGATGTTGTGAAAACAAAAGGCTCGGCAAAACTGGGCTAGATCTTCTTTGAAATGTGAATATATATATATATGCTTTCTGATTACTGTCAATAGTTTATAATTCCAAAGGCGATTTTCTTATTTAAAGGAATCACTTGACTTCAGCTCACTAGGCCCCTCTACAGTACCTTTAGCTTCCTTTTATCGGTGAATGAGGATCAGGGTATAATGGAGCATCCTGTCCCAGATTTACCCAAGACCAGACACACTACACTGTGTAAACTCACCTGCCTATGCCTCAGCTCATGTCACCAGGTCAGCCAGGTTCTGATGAAAGGAGGCGGGGCTGCTAGAGGAGGGGGCTGCTATGAAGCTCACGTGATTTCAACATCAAAAGATCACGCTATCAGTCTGGGAGTCCAGTCTTTTCAGAGAGTTTCTCCACATTCACTGTGTCCCTGTTGTTTGCCAACTCTGCACTGCTGTGATCTGCGACTGGGACCAAGCACTTGACCAACAGATACTAGGGGCCTACTGAACGAGCTTGATGTTGACAAAGAAGTCAGCCTGGTGGTCCTGAAAAGGTTACCCAGGGGTAAGATCTCAGCTAGGCCTGGGCAGAGTTCAAACGGGACATCTAAGGTCAGATGAGCCGTAGGTACAGCTGTAGGTCCAGCAGGAGGAAGGGAGACTACCCCCACGCAGGCGGAAGGCAGGGGAAACAGAGAGCAACCATATAGGCTTAAAATGCCTACACTGTACATGGAAAGGAGATGTGTTGCTAAAAGGAATCTGGGAGCTGTATGCAGAAGGCATTAGAGGGAGAAGCAAGAGGTTAGGAAATGAACATTTTTCTCAGTGGCTGGCCTCGTGTGGGAGAGTTCTGAACCCTCTGATAGATAGATAGCTGTTGTCCCTAGCTGAGAACGACAAATGAACTTGATAAGCTGGTCAGCCCAAAGCATACAGCTACGCCATTTGTGCCAACACTGGATGATATGAAGTTAGACTGAAAGAGTTCTGAGGAGCAGCAAGCTGACACACTCACAGTTGTCTGTGAGGCCCTAGTGAAAACTGGATGGATGGATGGATGGATGGATGGATGGATGGATGGATGGATGGATAAATGGATAGATGAATGGATGAATGGATGAATGAATGAATGAATGAATGGGCACATAATGAACAAGTGAATTGGGTTCGTCCTTGGGCTTCAGGCATTCTAAAATTCCTGGGAGCTTTCTCGTGGGGTCCACTGCATTCCGATGTACATACAGGACTAGATTTTCCACAAAGTAAAAACAGGTCCTTTCCCTCGTGCCTTTCAGGAATATCAAGGCTTCCTCTCTCAGGGAAGCGAGTCCTTAAGCCTCTGCCTGAATGCCTTGATAGCCATCTGAATTAACAGCCCCAAGCACAGAAATGTGAGTGGCGGTGATTGTATTCATCCTCTGGTGCTCTGGTGAGGGTTAAATGAGTTTAATAAATATAAAGAACTTGCAGTCTCAAATACAAGAACACTGTTGGTACTGCTGCAATTACAGGCCCAGCGAGTTCTTCCTCCTCTTCACAAAAACTCTCCTAACCCAAGTATAAGAAAAAGAAGACTCTTGATTTCCTTCAACAGGGAAAATTCTCCTGCTCTTCCTTTAAAATAGCCATGTATTTCTCAGGACCTAGTTGACACGTGAATGAGCAGAGTGAAATATTGCCTCAGGATTTTGCTTTACTGATCACAAAAATAAAAGCTTGTATCTTTATACTTGGGATTTACCATAATAGACTATGGCTCAAGTCTGAATCAAAGATTAATTTGTAATGTTTTGACTACTAAATATTTTACTTCTGGAAATAATAATTTGATGCATAAATTAAAATGGATTTCAGAGTATCGCCAATCATTAAGCTTTAAAACATTCTGTCCTTACTCCCTAATTAGTAATAATGGGCCAGCTCCCCAAAAATCCATTTATATTTAATCAAATTATTAGTTGTATCTGGTTAAATTCTGTTAGAGCCACTACAAAAATATTCTTATGCATCTCTTACTGGTGGGTTTGTCTACAAATACCAGTTATGAGAGTTAGACATGCAGTGTTGAATCTGAGATGGGGGTACATACCTCTAAGATCAGTACTTAGGAGGCAGAAGCAGGTAGATGTCTGTAGGTTAAAGGCCAACCAGGTCTACATAGCAATTTCCAGGCCAGCCAGGGCTATAGAGTGAGATCCTGTCTCAAAAATAAACAAATGTGAAGTGGAATTACCTCCACCCCACACTTTGGAATAGATAAAATAACTGTAAAACCGGAAACTGGATTTAAATTTCAAAGTGTATAAGTAAATATGCCATTGAAGGGAAGATGGCGTGCAAAGAGGAAGTGTGTGTTCTTAGAGAATGCCATACAAAGGAAAGGATGGTCTTTTGTAGGGAGAGAAGACAACAGGTGGAGCAGTTGCCTGGAGGTGTCAGGCAGGATAGGGAGAGGGATCGGGGCTGACAGTGTGCAAGCTCACACAGGCCACAGGCCAGTGCAAAACCAGTGTCAGCTTCTGGGCCTCTAGCTTGGCCTGTGTAGTGGAGGGGCTCTGGCCTTACTGCCCCCTAACCTGTGCCTATTATGTCCTTGAAGCAAGGCTACATGCTGGGGGTTTTGTATGCACTGTTCCACCATCTGCTGTGGGGAAACTGGGAAAGTTTAGGTTTTACCCACAGTCTCAGGCAGACCAATGTGGCACCCAGCCTATCCCAGCCCAGGCTCCCACTACTCTTTATCTGCACACAGTGCTGGGCTATTAGCAACAGATATGGGGAGCTCCTGCTCCCCACCCCCACTTAACCCCTCACAGTGCCCAGCTTTACCACAGAAAAAGACTGGGTGTTGGGACTGCCTACCCAGAGCCTGGCCGACCTACCGAGCACCACAGCAGCACCTGTACTGGAAGTGAATCAGACTGCAAGGATAGAAAGCATCTCTGTGTAGCCCTGGCCGTCCTGGAACTCTCGCTATAGACCAGGCTGGCTTTGAACTCAGAAATCCACCTGCCTCTGCCTCCTGAGTGCTGGGATCAAAGGTGTGCGCCACCACCAGCAACTTTAGAAAGAATTTAAATCCCTACTCTGCTGAGGATTATATGTTCAAGATTATAAATTCCCCACAAGATCACACAGTCCTGCATTTATCCTGTGTGGTTCAAACCACCACACAGCTAAAATGTTGGTCCCTTAAAGCACCTAGTATGACCCAGATTTCATCCGGAAGGTGTTTTAAAGGACCTATAACAGCAGATTAAAAAGGGATTATTCTCCTATACATCAATCCACCTTACACTAACAGATCTTAATTCTCAACTTCTAAAATGCTTAAAACTTCTTTAGTTTATTCACATTCTCAGAACACATCAAACCAATCTCCCATGAGATGTAGATTATTTCTCCAAGTGAAGGCTGACTGAGCGAGCAGACTTTAGCACAGTCTGGACAAATTCCTAATCCTGGCATAACGGAGGCTCTCCTGATATTTCCCCAACTGCTTCAGCAGGGACACAGAGGGAGAGATAAGAAATAGTCAGACTAGTTATTTACTGCCAAGCCACTTTTAATTCCGAGAAGAACGTACAACAGATAAGATGCTGAGATTTTCAATGTGTGGCTTTGGAAAATATTAATTTTAAAAGAACAGAAGGTTATCCAAATGACATAAAAATGCAGTGCACTAACTTTTTACAGAAAAGCCAGTCACTTGCGCACTGAAAATATTTAAGTATTATAAAATCTTCCATTCAAATAATTTGCAGTTTAAAATCTCAAAAATAAATTATTTACAAAAACATTACTTCAGACTTCTGCTAGAATCAAAGCCATTTGCTTCATTTCTTTTAGAAGAAAGTATCAAAAGTTCAATGTAATGTTCATGTTTTTTCTTGACAGCTAAGTCTTTCTTTATTCCAGGTTTTTTTGTTTTGTTTTTTGTTTTTTTGTTTTTTGTTTTTTTGGGTTTTTTGTTGTTGTTGTGAGTGACAACCTCAGCCCAGGCGGGCTTCACAGGTCAGGTCATAGTTTACCTGCTTTCATGTGGCGCTCCTTTGTGCTTTATTCTTACCTGAACCTCCCTCAGAATTCGATGTGAACTGTTCTCTCTCTCTCTCTCTCTCTCTCTCTCTCTCTCTCTCTCTCTCTCTCTCTCTCTTTCTCTCTCCCCATCATACACCACAATAGCTGATTTGGCAGTTGTGGGAATTCTCCGGTCCCCACATCCCATCTCTCCCCATAGGAGCACTGGTACTACAGATAATGCATTTTTGCATCAGAATTAGGTGAGTTCTACCGGCTTCGAACTCAGGACCCCATGCTTACACAGCAAGCACTTCATCCTCAGAGTACCCTTGGCCGCAGCCTCCCAGGTATTGGTGTCACTGGTGTGCACTGCTGTGCCCATCACAATCTGCCGATATCCCCTTCCTGAGTTTTTCAAAGCCGTTTCCTCCTCTGCTCCCCTTGGTTGGATTTCCGTTTCTGTAACTTTCTCTCTTGCCTCCTTCCTATGTTCATCAACTCACTTCTCACTGCTGTTTTCAGCATCAGCTGCCCTGATGCCTGTTTTTCAGACTTTTGTTTTCCGGGTTCTATTCAGTTGTGAACACCTCTCCATTCAGTTCAGCTCTTCGATGGCGTTATTACTCAATCAGTCACAGTCTTGTTGTTCTCGAAGATGTGTGGCTGTGCATGACTGTCCTTCCTCTGACGTGCCTCTGCTTACACCAACTCCTTACACTACTATATGTCTCCTTACACTACTGTCTCCTTACCTGTCACTCTTCTGACAGCTTCTATTTCAAATTGTTCGCTTTCAAATGAGTTTGTTCTAGTGCCAATTGAGAAAGCTTCCTATGAGAGAAGGGTCAGCGCATATAGGTTGTTCTTGCATTATTATGTTTGCGGGAAGAGTTATTTTTTTTCTGGTTCCCTAAATCAAGTTGACGGAGGAGGGTAGGTATCTTTAGCACATGCTGTGGTCTACTATTGCACTGTGAGAACTTTCCTTTGCTCGGAAGGCTTCCAGAAGACTGTGTCACTGTCACAGAACCTGTTTGGTGGTGTTCTCTGAGGACTGCCACGGTCAAGCTTTTTGCTCCTTTTCAGTACATTGTCCCTATACTTCCAGTCTAGACAGCCACTGCCCCAGGCTCTGCCCTGTTATCTCAAGACCTGACAACTGCTGTTACCTCAAGGGTATATATTTACATTAGTGCAACTCCCTGGCCCTGGAAATATTTCCCTGACATTTCCTGCTCTGCACCTTTGGACCACCTCACTCTTGACTCTGACCTCTCAAACTTGATAAGTGATCTCTGCTGCATATCCCCAGGCATGCTCCTGGCTGATCCTGCCTGCCTTGCAATCCCGATGTGCTGGTCTCAGACTCACAGGTTCCAGCTGTATGCAACCCATGCTGCACACAACCCACGCTGCACACATGACTGGCAGGAGCCATCACTTCCAGGAAGGCAAGCTCACATTCTCAATGAAAGATCATCTATCATACGTTGCCTTAGTCCACCCTGGCTGCCATAACAAAGTACCATGGGCTGGATAGCTTAAACAACAGAAAACTATGACCCCACAGTGTTGAAGGCCTGAAGTCCAAGGTCAATGTCTATTCACTGTGGCATGTAGTGAGGCTTTCTTCCTGACTCTCAGATGATCAGCTTCTTGTTGTCTTTGTCCTCTCAGGGTTGTGTGTGTGTGTGTGTGTGTGTGTGTGTGTGTGTGTGTGTGTGTGTAAGAGACAGGACAGGGAGGCAATGTCTCAATTTGCAAGAACACTAGTCTTATTAGATCAGGTCCCCACCCACGTGACCTCAATTAGCGTAAGTGCTTTTTTAGGGGGCTCATTTTCTAAAACAGCCGCCCTTGGAGGATAGAACGTCAGGTAAGTCACAGATACAACAGCTTAAGACAGGAAATATCAGAATGAGCCATAGAGTCTGAACGGCCAAGGGATTGGAAGAGAAAGCATTTCTTCCGGTTAGTGAGTCATGACTGAGCATGATGGCGTCAAATGTAAGCAAACACAAGGCATGCGCACAGGGCACCAGTGTGGGTGCTAACTCTGGAGTTGGCATGAGAGTGGGGCGATCCACGGGAAAACACCGCCAGGTGCAACAAGTGGTTATTACTCATATCAGTCTCCTTTCTGTGACTGTACCAAAACGTCCGAGACTGAGCATTCCTGCTAAAAAGAGCTTTGTTTTGCTCACGGGTTTAAAGGTTGAAAGTCCCAATTGCATGGTATTGGTTCTTTCAGGGGCCTCCTAGGCTGCACCACTTCAGGGCCTGGTGACATTATGAAGCTTGTATGAGAGACAAGATCCTATAGCAAGGCAGGAAGCTACGGCCCTCTTCTTAACGACCTCACAATCTTTTACTACCACATTGAGGACCAAATCTCCAACAGCTATTGTCAGTCAGTCTATATGGGAGGAGGTGGGAACACTGAAGTACTTGGAGCAATGCCCTCGGAACTAAGGACTTGTAGGTGACATTATGTAAAACCGAAAGGTGGGGGACCAGCCAAACCCTGCACCACAGGATCAAAAACTGGTGACACATGAACGTCAAGAGAACACCCATTTCTGCTCGTTTTTTGAAGTCCAGATAATGTACATTTTAATTCAATTTTGTTTCAGAAGTGGAAGTATAAGCAAGCTGGGCTAGAAAGTGGTCATCAAAATTCATCATTCTGGAGATGGCGTATAAACATCGCATTCAATAATTCAGCAATTCCCAAATGTAAGCAGAGCAGAGCATTCACGGGATAATGCTGTGTAGCTGAAATACACCATATGAGTCGAGCTGCACCGGGCTAACCTTTTGATCTACTAATTTAACAGCATAGAAAGAAAAGTGAGCCCTACCCAACTACAGCATGCATTCCAAATTCAATTAACTTTAACCAATGTGTTGACAGCATGCTTTCTTATTAAAATAAAGTCTCTAAGACATTAAAGATAAAATCTTGCCCGCAAGAAGCAGATCAGGTTTTTCAAGAATGTGTAAAAACGCTGTAGGTAGAAAACACAAATAAAAGATTAAAACAAACAAACAAAAAAAAAACACTGGAATAGAGTAATGGCTCTGGGAAAACTGCTTACTCCGAAAGCAGAAGGACCTGATTTTGGCTCCCCAGGATCCCGGTAAAAGCTGGGTGTAGTATCACGTGACAGTAGCACAAATGCTGGGATAGCAGAGACAGGAAGCCCCCAGAGCTTTGCTAGGTAGCTAACATGGCTGAAATCATGAACTCCAGGTTTAGTAAAAGACCCTGCCTCAGAAAGGAAGGAGACAAGTAAAGAAGAAAAATACCTCACATTGACCCCCAGCTTCTATATGTGCACCCATAAGTGAGCATGGCCGCTACTACCACACAAGCATCACACACCCACACCCTTGCATCCACCCACACCCGTGCACACAAACCAGCACAGTACAGTACATAAGAAGGCACAGAGGACAGGTTTATTATTAAGACTATTCTACTGTTGTATTTTTCCTTATATAGAAAATTAAATCTCTTCTTTAGGTTACTTGAAAAAAAAATAGTACAATTTTCTTTCTCTCACTGTTTATAAAGATATTTAAACCAACGTGCCACAGAAGAAAAATTCCACCAGAGTAACACCAATGAAAGCTAAAGCTGATACTAGCTACACATGCTATACTGATTTCAATTCACAGCAGACTTATCCCGCTGGACAGAAAGAACATACAACATACGTGGTCCCTCTGTAACTATCAGGTCAGGTATCCTCTTAGAATCAGTGAACATGCCCCAATGTCTGGGCTCACATGCTTCCTCCCATGACTCTATTTTAACTTCTGTAATATGTATGTGTGTCTGTGTGTGTGTGTGTGTGTGTGTGTGTGTGTCTGTATGTGTCTGTGTATGTCTGTGTGTGCACGCATATGTATATACATGTATGTGTATACATTAATATATGTATATATTCCTCCAATATTTTCATAAAAGGACTCATTTATTGCTTTTGGATTTAGAAGACACAGGCCAGCTAGCTGTGTGGTTTTCTTCACTTCCTCTTAGATGTAAAGAACTGTTGGAAACAGCAGTTTCCTCCTGTAAACACATGCATCAGATTGCTTGCTCATCAAGTCCTCCTGGGCCTCTGGCCCCTATTCCACCACTGTGCTGCTATGCCTTGCCACTGTCTCATGTATGACACCACCTTCTGGCTTCCAAGGGGACCCAGCACATACATGGTGCACATATGTACGTGTAGCCAAAACAATGATGCACATAAAATAAAAATACATATTCTTTAAAATGACTTTTGAATTCTGCATACACTTGGCTTTTCCTCGAAGCTTCAACCCATCTGCATGAGTTCTGCCAGGCTAGGTGGATCTCCACCCCTGCATCTCTCTCCTTTCCCCCTGCCCATGGCTCTGCATCCCCTTCTTCCTCCCTTTACGTTCATCAGGCTTCTCCTGAAAGTCCCACAGCACATGGGAGCTTCTGTAATATCCTTTGTCCCTCCTGACTGATCTACGCTGGGTCAGAACAGGTCTTTCCCGCAGGTCCTCTATCCCCAGTTCTTTGTACAATCTGGGTACCACAGGGAAGGAGGAGCATGTCTCTAATCTCTGCTGCACTTTGGTAGTGGCCAGAGAAGCCAGAGTTCTGTGGAGAGTTCTGCCTGTAAAAGGATGAGAGAGATGGCTGGGCCTGGAGAGCCTCAAAGCCCAGAATGCACCGCTGTGCTCTGACTGACAGCACTTCAGCTCAGGTACAGGGTGTGGGATGGATACATCGGAGCAGGGAGCAGAGCTGTCTCAAGTACATGTTCTCAGGGTCCATGATGGAATCTCCTTACTGTACTGTTATCAGGGTGTTTTGTAAACAAGGGTGCCCAGCGAAGACATTCCCCTCAGCAGGCCAGGCATGTGGTAGCTTCCAGCTCACAGTCACCTGTAAACAAACAGAGCCTCCTGTCCAGCCGACTGGGAAGGAACTCTGCATGGCACCTGTCCCCATTCACTCCCAGGATCCAGGGAAAGAGCCAGTGACATGCTTCAGCCTTGGGCCTCACATCTTGAAGTGTCTCCTCTATCTGTAACTGTAGACTTGCTCTGGGTCTCGGTCTGCGTTCATGTAGATGAAAGGAAAAGCAGAATATTTCATAGATAACTATGACATCTCATGCTATTTTATAGTCCGTGTCGTTCGGAATGGATGGAAGTTCATTATTCGGGGTTTATGAAATCTTTCAGACTGAACAATGAATTTACATGTGTAACAATTTGTATGGGTGGTAAAACAGGTGTAACGTGTCCATAAACCTTTACTGTCAGAAAATATCAGAGTGTACTGCTGTTTTTGAGGAAAATAGTGCATATTTTATTATCCATAAAGCAGGACATTTATATTTACTACATGTGATAATGTTAGCATTTAGAAAAACTGTATTCAGTAGGGAAGACTCAGAGAGGTGGGGAAGCAAGGGTGACATTTTGGATATGTATACATGTGTATGTGTGTGTGCATGAGTACATGTGTGCATGTGTATGCATGCATGAGTACATGTGTGCATATACTTGTGTATGTGAGAGAGAGTATTGTGAGTGCATATATACACGCAGGTTCAGTACATACATGTGTGTCCCTGTTTGGTGCATGCATGTTTAAGGGCCGGAAGTCAACATCAGGCATCTTCCTCAATCGCACTCCACTTTATTTTGTGAGGCAAGATTTCTCTTTAGACCTGAAGCTTGTCAATCTGGCCAGGCACAACAGCCAGTGAGCTCCATGGATCCGCCACCACTATCATCCCTCGGCCACCAGGAGCTACAGGCACACGCTGCCACACCTGCCTTTTACTTAGGTGCTGTGCTCTATAGTCAAGTCCTCATGATTGTGTGCCAGGCACTTAACCAACAGAGCCACCCCCTAACTCAAATCTGGAGATTGCAATCAAGTTTCATGGAAACTTTTTAAAACCCCATATGGTAATATAAATGCCCTGTTATGTATTAAGAACTTCAACTCATTGAGAGCTGGCAATTCAATTTGGAATCTATAGCAATATTATGCTTTGCATCATAGAAAATGGCTTAGTGTCTACGGAATAGGTGATAGTCCCACCGTTCTCAACCACGGCCGTCAGCCTTGGCCATCTGCCTTGAAAAACGCTACCTGTGAACCCACTCAATCTTCTCCATAAAAGCTCTGTCAAGGAAAACTTTAAAAACAGATACATGTGTGATATGCACATGTGTGGATCTTCATGCATGTGGGTGAAAATTTGTATAAATATGTGTGAATGCACATGTGTCTTTATGGGTGTATACAGGTGAAAATGTATGTGTCTTAGTTAGGGTTTTACTGCTGTGAACAGACACCATGACCAAGGCAACTCTTATAAGGACAACATTTAATTGGGGCTGGCTTACAGGTTCAGAGGTTCGGTTCAGTTCATTATCATCAAGGCGGGAACTTGGCAGCATCCAAGCAGGCATGATGCAGGAAGAGCTAAGAGTTCTACATATTTATCTGAAGGCTGCTAGAATGAGGCTGGCTTCCAGACAGCTAGGATGAGGGTCTTAAAGCCCACACACACAGTGACACACCTACTCCAACAAGGCCACACCTACCCAACAGGACCACACCCTCTAACAGTGCTCCTCCCTGGGCTGAGCATATACAAACCATCACAGTATGTGTTTGTATGCATACATATGTGTATGTATATATGTGTATACAAGCATATATCTATATGTTGCCCTAAGTTTTTTCAGTTCCTATATTTTCCGAGAAGCAGATAAAACGTGGAGAGTCTGCGTCTAATCTTTTTAATGCTTCTGTATGTGTGACTTGGTGTCTCCTCAGAATACAAGTGATTTGCAGAGTAACACAGTGCTGCTATTGAGATCCTTAAGGACAGGACTCCTTAAAGTCTGACCGAGCATTTTCAAATTTGAAATCTGCTTTCTTCTTGCCTATAGGCCAAAGCATTGAAAGGTCCCCTCTTCAACAAGCAGAGCCAGGCTAGTTTCCTCAGTGAGAAGCCTACGAGCCCTCCCCACCAAGAGGAGCCAAATCCCCTTTAGAGGCCACAGCCCATGAGGCCCTGGGCCAGCCAGTTTTGGCAAGTATCAGCCAGAACCTGTTTCCTTACAGCATCAGGCTCGCAGTCACATCCAGCCAGCCCCAGGATCTGTTTCTTATCTATTTCTTCCCAGTTCTGACACTGTCTTATCGAACTTTCCAAAGTGAAGACCCAGCCTATCACTTACAATGATTCTCTTTGGAGATTTGAAAAGAAATATGTGAGTTAAGAAAAATAGATGTGAGGGGCTGGAGAGAAGTGAAGCATACATTGCTCTTCCAGAGGACCCAGCTTTGGCTCCCAGTACCCACAACAGGCAGCTCACAACTGCCTAGATGGGAAATCCAGATCAAAGGAAGTGAGACACCCTCTGCTAGCCTCTGTGGGCCCCTGGAATATATGTGGTGTGCATAAACTCATACAATACATGTATATAGAAAGATAAAAGATAGATACAAGATAGATGACAGAGAGATACAAGATAGGTAGATGATAGATAGTAGATAGGTGATAAATAAATAGACAGATGGATAGATAATAGATAGATGATAGATAGATGGAAGATAGATAGTAGATAGGTGATAGATGATAGGTAGGTAGATGCTATTTTTAAAAAAACTGGATGTGATATAACCTATCTATATAAGTAGTGTAGAAAATTAGCTTTCCCTCTTTTATGGAGATAAACGATAGTGCAAGACTATACGTGGGTACTTTGTTTTAACTATGGAGTGTTCAGGTTGAAAACCAGTGCCTCGTGCACGGCCCAGTGGCCACAAAGGGGATACCTGTATGATCTGGGGGTTATTGAAGACTTTCAAAATAAGGACACCATCATGGGAACATTTCTATGCCATTTTCTTTAAAAGAAAGGCAGCAGTTGAAGAGGTTGGGCCTCCGCCCTTATCTGCTCTCCCCATCAAATTAAGGCATGATTCAAGTAACGTTTCACCTGCATCATCTTGATATTTAGAGTTTATCTTTCAAAAGGCTCGGTTGTTTGTGGTAATGGCCAGGACTTGTTCTTCTTTACATTTTCGTCTCATGCAATTAAAATCCCCAATGTGGGTCCTCTAATTTGCCTGCTGGGTCACATTGGACTGTTTGTGACCGTTCTGGTGCTCTCTGTGTCTCATACCTGAGGTTCCCAACAGCAGACACAGGAGAGGCAGGAGCAAGATGCATCCCCCTCACTCGGGTGTGGCTCTGAATCTCAGCAACTCTGTATTTTTGGCCCAGATCATTCTAATCTCTGCCTCGGTGTCCTCAGCTATGCATGGTAAAGCCTGTCAGGGTATTTGCACAGTTAGTGTCAGTGCCCAAAGCCAGCTTCCCATGACCCATCACTGTCAAAGTCCTTTTCCAAAGACAGAGTTCAAAAGAAACTGCTTAGACGAGCAGTGAGGACTTCAGCTGTTAGTGTGTTATAACATATAAAATGGCAGACTCCACACAGTCAAAACAACAACAGCGAATCCATTTCAGAAGCATTTTCTCTGGAACTTTAACATAAAATTCATTTCTGATTGTCTGGGACAAAATAATAAATTGAGAACCTGGCAGAGGAGGTGTATACATGCATATATGTGGGTATGTGTGCATGTATGTGTACAGGCGTGCAGGTGCGTTTGCATTGGTGTGTACTTTTGGAGGCCAGAGGTCTTCACTATCCATCACTCTCTACCTTGTGTTTTGAGACAGAGCCTGGATCTCAGCTAGACTGGCTGTCCAGCAAGGCCTGGGACCCTCCTGTCTCTGCCTCCCTGGTGCTGGGGTCACAGGCACAGACTCCCATGCCCATCTTGTACATAGATGTGGAATCTCCAGAACCAAGGCTTAATGACTCCTCGACCAGCATTTTACCCATCTCCCCAACCGTAGCCCACCCCCAAACCCCTGATAAAGATTGTTATCACAAAAACTGTGAAGGAGTGTTTCCCAGTTACCATTTAAGAGTATAGCAGGAGCATCACTCTATCAGATGTGATAGCTAAGACGACTTGAATTTGGTGAATACGAATTTGTACAGTCATCCTTGGGGAGGACAGAAGAGGGCTGCCCTACTCTGTTAGTGTGATTAACCAGGAGCCACCTTACTCAAGAAAAGCCATGAGCACTGAGCCATGGTTAGAAGCCAATGGTAAAAAACCATCTCGCCATTGGAGAGCCTGGGATGGAGGTCAGCCACTCCCAGCCAGAACACTAGCTAGGGTGGTAGGGAAGGCTGGAGATGCAGGAGAAATGTTGCTGACAGTGGAGGACTGAACATTTATTCTGAGTGAGCAGAAACAGAGCCTTCCTTGGACTCACTGACCACCACTTCCTTTGTGTCAGTGACCACCACTTCCTGTGTGTGCGGGAAGTTGAGGGGGAGGGGCTGCTATTGTCCCAAACTTTCACTAATGCTTTGATTCCCTGCTTTAATTTACTGTCCTGGGTGGACATTAGAAGATTCGATAGGACATAATCAGCTAAGAAGTATCATCTTTTTCTATACTTTCTTTTCTTAAACATGCTCCACACACTGTACATGCGTCCAGCTGCGGGAGACTCGAACCATGCTTATTTTCTTTACATTAGCTTCACTTCTGCTTTCCTTTGTAAATAGTCTTTCACTTGCCTTTCTCAGTGTTTCCTCTTCCGTATTATTAGTCTCTAAAGACTTAAGATGACCTTTGAAATAGAGTTAGGTGGACACTCTGTTTGCCTTGTAATTAATTCAGTCCCGCTGTACCATTATACAAAATAACCCCAACAGGGTAGCAGCATAAACAACAGCTAGAGTGATGATAGTGTGTTCACTGGGAGCCCCTCACTCCAGGCCCAGCATGGCATTAGTTGTCCCAGCTAAGCCCACAGTAGTCCCTGGAGGGCTTTGTTCTGAGGGCATATCCTCTATAAGGAAGTGAAGGCTACACAGTGACTTGCTACTCAGGTTCAACTGGTAAGTCAAGACGGCAGAGGACAGGGTGGAAGGTGGTGGCCTCCGTGACCAACTTATGCTCCCAAGTTTGACAGTACCTAGTCATGATTAACCCTCATACTGCACTCCATGCACACACGCTCACACGCACGTGTGCGCACGCACACACACACACACATACACACAAACACAATTTTTTGGGGAGGGGGGCCATTTCTTTTAAGTCATCGGTATAAAAAAGCAAGGCCACTTTTTAAAAAGGCTCTGATCTCATGTTCTTACAGGTTTTTTTTTTTCCTTCAAAGACTGAAAACTCCCTATATAAAAATGAAACACAGTGCTAATATTTAGCTCTTCCCAGTGTATCTAGGGACTGCTTAAGTGATCTAGGAGAAAATGACCTCTTTCTTTTTTTTTTTTTTCTTCTAACATGAGAAATGATTTGCTGGCAAGAAGCTCCCAGGGAACCCTGGGACCATCTTGTTCTTTGGAGACTTTAATGACGTAGAGGTTGTGAACCATTGACTTCAGGGTGACTAGAAGTACATTGGGCCTTCCTGCCACGCACGGTAGCATTCTACACAGACACATAAGCCATGTGTGCACACGCACAAGCAAGCAGGAAGCAAGAGAGTATGTGGAGGGTGGGTGCCAATGTGGCTTCAGTGATTTGCACCATCCAGAGGCCTAAAGTCAGCCCTTGTCTTCATTTTGGTTCTAATAATAAACAAACAATTAGCTTGCCACCAGCCACAGCAGCTCTGCCTCCCAACACAGATCCTGTGCTATTAGCCATTACACCATGATTCATGAAGATGTGACCTGGTAAGCTGGCAGTCCAGTCCCCTAAGCCCTGGCCCATGAGATGAGCAGGAGTTTTGACTAAAAAGTTGTAACTTTCACATAAAGAATTAAAAGTCAAGAAGACCTGTTATTCTGAAGATAAACACCCAGGTCCCATCACCAGGAGAGACCTTGAATTAATTCAACATGGCTCACTTGAATATGAAGTCTTTAACGGACATAAGGTTATAGCGCTGTGCTCTTACAAGATTTTAGTCTAGAGAAAAATACATTGTTAACATAAACGTAAAAGACGAGTAAATGGAAAACATGACTAACACCATTTTAGTCTCAGTCCCAGATCCGCATCACCTAGCTCGCTCCATCCTCATGCTCACCTCAGCTTTCGTTTTTTGTTGAGACTCTGTCTAGTCTAAGACCTCCAACAGCCCTCACAGAAAATGACCCAATTATTTCTTTAAGGAAAAAAAATTGGGGTTAGGAAACCAAACGCATCTTAATGAAAATAATCTAAAAGAAAAAAATGCAATTGGAGGAAAATAGATGAAGAAATTGTACTTCCTTGTATTAAAATATTTTCATAAAACATTAAAAATATATTAATGAGAATTTAATCTCATATAAGAAAGTTAATCTGCTATAATATTGCTTTATATATGTTTATATGAAATTGCACACAGTAAAACAAATTATGTCACCATAATATTATCCTGTATCCCCTACAGAAATATTTTTATAAAACCATTAAAAAGCATATTATGGTTGGGTGGGGGAATCTGTAGACTTAGTCTTGATGGTACCTAGAAACAAATAATTTTTGTGTAAAAGCAAGGAATATTAACCAAAAAACCACAAAATTTATATTCGAATCAGTCAATGAAAGTGGGGCTGTCATGTCAGCCTTGGCCTTATCCAAGTATAAAATGGTGATGCAAGAAAAAGTAAGCCACTGGAAAAAACTGGAGAATACAGAGTGTCTTTAAGGGGCAGGTGTTCCTTTTTTTGTTGTTGTTTTAACTTTTTTACTTTTTTTTTTTTTGCAATAAATTTTGGGATGGCCATTCCTATTGTGGCATTTAAATTAACAGTGACTTCAGGTTACAACAATAGTTACTAATGGGTAATTAGCTTCATAGATAACTCAAATAAGCCAAATGTGATCGATGAGGTGAAGATTAGGACTCAGATTATCATTCAGTCGTATAAGATGTCTATTCTAAAAGAAAAAAGTTATTCAATTATTATTTTTATATTACTTTTAAAATTCTTTGTGTATGTATATGCATGTCCATCTGGGGCAGGAGGTGACAAGAGTCCACTTCTCACCTTCCACCACTGGGTCACAGGGATCAATGCCAGGTCATCAGGCTTAGCAGCAAGTGCCTCTGACCCTCTCAACCAGCTTGCTGGCCCTAAAGTGATATTCCTATCATCATGTAATTTATTTTATCATCATATATCATCATATGTATGCATGAGAACCAAATGGTTAAAAACACCCATAAAGAATTAGTTGTTTTACTTATGGCAACTCACGTTTTGTACTCGATGGTCATACTTGACATTCCCTTAGGGACACTCCTCATCTACAAGACAGAAGAAGTAGTTTATGTCCCTGGGGATCCTGTGGGGGATAAAATAGAATTAAAATTAATGGGGCTGGAGAGATGGCTCTGTCACTGAGAGTACACACTTGGTTACCAGCACCCATGTGAGACAGCTCAAACCTGCCTGTAACTCCAGCTCCAGGGGAGCCCACAACTGTTCCCCACACTCCAGGGACCTATACTCACATATGCGCACGCGCGCGCGCGCACACACACACACACACACACACAGGTTAAAAATAAATTTAAAATAACCGTCTTAAAGTGATTAGAAACTCACGCCCATGCTTGGATATGTCTCATTTAAGAAAGAAAGGGAGACAGCCGGGCAGTGGTGGCACACGCCTTTAATCCCAGCACTTGGGAGGCAGAGGCAGGTGGATTTCTGAGTTTGAGGCTAGCCTGGTCTACAGAGTGAGTCCAGGACAGCCAGGACTACACAGAAAAACCCTGTCTCGGAAAAAAAAAAAAAAAAAAAAAAGAAAGAAAGGGAGAGAGACTAACCAGGAAAATGTGTTTAGATGCTTAGCGCAGTGCCTGATACACAGTAAGAATTAAAGTTAAGGTCAGGTTTATCAGTCAAGAATGATTGAGTATAGGCAGCACCATTCAATTCACTATAAAGTAATATGAGCTTCTGTAAGTACTGAAGGGCATGTGCATATCTCTACAGCAAACAAAAACCCTACCAGCATTCTGATTTCAACGGTTTTGTTTTTAGTTTGGTTTTGTTTTCTCTCCGTTTCATTCCTTCTGGGGCACAGAAGTAAGAATGCCATAGACCCAGATATATGTAGCAGCCAGTAATGCACAGTGATGTAGGGTCTGTTGGAAAGAGCTGCCGTGCCACCCTAACCTTGGGCTCCCTGGGAATGGAGGCAAGGAAGATGGGAACCTCGAACGAAGCCTTTCATTCATCCCCAACTCTGACAGTTGCCCATCTGCAGGGTGGGTATGTTTGGAGTGATAATAAGTGCAAGCTTCTTAGATCAACCTTATTAGGGAACAGAAGGGAGTAGCTCCCCGGTAGCTGTCACACTCTGGAACCAGTGTTAGCTCATCTTCATAGAGTCACTTGTGAGGCCCCCAGTGCTGACTTGTAATAGCCCTCAGTAAATGTCAGCCAGCTCCAGTTATGTGCTCAGTCACATGTCCTGCCCACAACCAGCGCTCTAACACAGGTTTCTATGAGAGTGACCATTGCTGGTGTCTTTGCCGGCCATCTCCACTGCCAGCCCCACAGACACAATGAAGCCTCTAAGATTCATGCCTCATACCTTCTCTTTCTAGAGGGTCAGTTCAGGTCCTCAAGACGTACATACCTGTAGCTGTATGTCCTGAACTATGTGCCAATTGTAACAGGTCACTCAACAAAGTCCAGCAGAGTGTTTTCTCTCTTTGTCTCTATCTCTCTGTCTCGGTCTCTGTCTACCTCTCCCCCCACCTCTCTCTCTCTCTCTCTCTCTCTCTCTCTCTCTCTCTCTCTCTCCCTCTCTCTCTCTCTCTCTCTCTCTCTCTCTCTCTCTCTCTCTCTCTCTCTCTCCCCCTCTTCCTCTCCCGCCACCCCCCTCTCTCATCTGAGCAGGACACTGAACTTCAGTTCCTTAGTCTTCATCCTCTTCTGTAGACTGTATTCCTCCACCAAACAGCAGCGGTCAGTGCTCTGGAACCTTCCTTTCCAACCGTAACCCGCTGAGACAGGAAGATTCCTGTAGAAGCCTGTTCCACTGGTATTCCACCTCCACCCTGCAGGAAACACAGATGCCACCGTCTAATGTGCCATGGAGGGTCTAATTTGTCATCTTAAAGCTGTCAGGTTCTTTAAAAGAACAGTAGAACTGATTAAAAAGGGAGCCAATTGAGCTCTCTGTAGCAGAAAACAATTGTAAGAGGGCTTAAAGGTACTTAAGGGTTTGAGTAGTTTTATTCTCCACTGGCTTTTGTGTTGAGCTTGTTTGAGGCCCATTCTGTAGTCTGCTGGAAGATGAATGGCTGGTTCCTTGACAGACTCAGTTTTAGGGTAGTGGCTGGGTCAGGTGGTAATACATGCAGCCTGAATGTATATCTCCCCCCCCCCCTTAAATGTACCAGGATCTCTCAAATAGGCTAGTAATTAGACCTGCCAGCAGGAGCATGTGTGGCTCAGATCTGTAAATGGCCTGCTTTATCTCAGTTTATCAGGCATTTGCTAACAGGTTCTAACAGCATACAAGGAAATAAAGAGAAGGAAAGGAGAGATGATGCTATACTGAACGGCTGCTTCATCCAAATAATTTCATCCACCTTAGTTCATTGAGTGGCCCTATCAGCTATTGATCTGACTTTGATTCTGATCTCCCTGCATCAATCAGAAATTCTGAATGCCTTTGTAACTTATTTGGAACTTTGGAATCTGTTCTCTGTGTCTCTCCCTGCTCCAAAGCCTTGCTTCATACAGTAACATATACAACCCCCCTCCCCCGTTAGCACGAACGTTATGGACATCTTCATTTCCAGACCTCCAAACAAATCATTGTACAGCCAGCCGTGCCTATGAATGCTTTAAAAGGACACCGGCTGAAGCCTGTTCCCACCAGAGGTCACACTAAGGCTAAGGTCGTTAGCATGGATTCATGTGGAGACTTGTGTTACAGCTGTCTGTCTGCACTGTCCCTAGCCAGAAGATAGATAGCAGACTTTAGTCTCCCCAGCTAAGTTCAGTTTCCAACATCTACTCTGCTGTCTCTTCCCTCTGACTCCTTGCCTTCAGCTCCTGCTGCCTCCAGGTCAGGGTAGCTAGTCCTAGACCATTCGTATCTCTGATGCACTTACATATTACAAAGCATACACTTGCCAACACAGGCTGCATCAACTTCAGGTCTAGGACTATAGAAGTTTTACAAATCAACACTTGTCACATCAGTCAGAGTAACAATGGTGTTTAGGCATTCATAGACAATGCAGCCTAAAGATACCCACAAAGGCTTGAATAAAGACAATGGACGGCACAAGGTAGGCCAAGAAGGTAGAAATTATGGACAGACAGACTTCCCGGCCTCTGGGGTGACAGCAGATCTACCACCCACTTTTTCTCCTTGTAATGTTAAGCAGGCCATATGGCTGCTGTATTCGCTACCCTGCCTGTCGCTGTCTGCAAGGTTTCCTATGGTAGACTGTCTAGACTCCCAAGACTCTACCTCTGGCACTCACTAGCTCTCTGAGCTGTGGTGGGGGAGGGATCTGTAAAAAATGCAAACAAGTGGTCCAGACCTAAGGAGCCGCAGCCCTTGATTTAAAAGTAAGTCTCAGGCACAGGTGTGTAGGAACAGGGTTCCCAGTAAAGAGTCCTTCTAAGGCTGGGACTGAGCAGAACAGCCCAGGTAGAGGCCATGGACAGTTGAACAACAGTAGATCCCTGTTTAGAGACTCTGGGAAAAGGCCAAGAAGTCTGGTGAGCCTCGTCCAGGTCTCCACGTACATCTTGATGGGGGGTCATAATTGTCTTGATCTGACAAGACAGGTCATGTGATGTAATAACTGTTCAGCCACTGTGCTCATCTGCCAGAACATTCAGTCTGGTACCCTCAGAGCCATCTGTCTGCTCTGCAAGAGTTTCTAGGCATGGAAGAAGAGTTCATTCGGACTCCCATGTCAAAGTAGCGATCCATATACAGGCAGAGATCTTAACGGTGCTATATGAAGTGGGATTGTATCTTCTCAGGTTGACCTCATCTTAGAGATGGGACAGAGATTCAGGCGCATACCCTTCCCACCTGGACATCCTTCCCTCTTGTTGTCTGCATCAGGCAAGGTCCCTCTCTCCCAACCCATCTCATTGTCTTCTATAAAATTAGACTTACAGTATGAATATTAACTACTACTTAGCTATCTCTCCTCAAAACAACGAAAGGGGAAATTGTCTTGCAACCATTAAGCCCCAAAGGAATGCTGTAAGATATTATCCGAATAGCTTGAGGCCCCCACATCACGGTCATGATGAAACAAACCCCACATTTTTCCGTTGATTTGCTAGGACTGCAGCTCTCACAATGAAGCAACAATAGAGGAGATAACAAGAGCAAAGTGTGTTCCTGAGATTCGAAAAGTCAGGAGTTAGTAGTGGCACAAGACAGAATCATCTACCTTGATCTAGCCAATCGTGGCACAAGTGGGAAAACAAGAACATTCACTTAGATACCAGGACTGAAGAGGGAGGGTCTGGAGGAGGAAGGGGAGGAGGAAGAGGAGGAGGAGGAGGAGGAAAAGGAGGAGGAGGGAAAAAAGGAGGAGGAAGAAGAGGAGGAAGAGGGGAGGAGGTGGAGAAGGAGGGGGAGGAAGAAAAGGAAGAGGAGGAGGAAGAAAAGGAGGAGGAAGAGGGGGAGGAGGGGGAGGAGGAGGAGGAGGAGGAGGAGGGGGAGGAGGAAGTTACTGAGTATAAACATAAGCTAGAAATTGTTGACACGTGAAGTCCTACAGCCAGGGACCATGGGCTGCAGACAACTGCAGCTTAGTGACACTGCATCCTGTAGGTGATCACACATATCCAAGGCCAAACTGACCCCACTGCTCTCAACTCCACCATGACCCAGGGATCCTACCACCATGTTTTAACATCACTGCAACCCTCTGAAGTTGTGAGATGAGTCTTTTTATCAAACACTAGGGCAAAATGTAGACTACACGGAGCTCACTGGGGTCTCTCTCTGCCCATCCAAGAGGAGGGTTACATTGTGGATAATCTGACATCATGTAGAAGTAGTGTGCATGCAGTTTTAATGACCAACATGCTTCCGTGGGCTTTTATAGCACTAGAGACACAACATGAAGACTCTTGACCACCCCCAATCCATCGTTCTGTTACCATGCTGTCTTTGTCCTCACTCATCTGGACAGAGTCCTGATTCAGGAAAAAAAAAAAAAAAAAAAAAAAAAAAGCAACTGGGTATGCTAAACTCAAGAATTTCAGGAGATAAAAATGTAACTCAGGCAAACAAACATTCTTTATTCAAAAGTCTCACACGTCAGCATGCTCCACTTATCGGCGCTTCCAACAAGCTCTGGCGTCCATTCTTGTGCAGATCCAATTTTGCTGTGGCAAATTAAATGGTCACATATTAATTCTCCTCTGCAGTCTCTCTCTCTCTCTCTCTCTCTCTCTCTCTCTCTCTCTCTCCCCCCCCCCCCCGTGTGTGTGGGGGGGGGTGGGGGGGGTGTGTGAGTATGTGTGGTATGCGTGTGCATCTGTGTCTGTGTCTCTTCAAAAAGATTTGAACGGACTCACCAGAGCGCTGGACACTTGTGAGACCTTTGCTCTGCAAGTCCCAGGCTTCTGCCTTGAGACACTCAGTGAATGTCCCTTGCCACATTTAACTCACCAACGTGGAAGCTGATAAAAGTTGATCGCCAGAGCTTTGAAAGATAGTTCAAGGTTATTTTTAACTGAGACACTTAGGAACGGCTAGCGGGTGTTAGCTCTGTCCCGCTTATAACACTTAGCTCAGTTTAGCACAGTAGATTGCTTTGATTTGTTCATTAAATATATAATTTTTGCATTAATTGAGCTCATTTGATGAGAAATATTCCCACTCTATAAAATTTCTGGCTAATGGCTTGGAAATCTATTCAAATTCTGTACTCATAAATTCATTTTACAACTTTCAAAGAGTAGGTCCTTCAGGCAAGCTGAGATGCAGCCCACATACCCAACAGGCAAAGCCTAACCCATGGAAAGGCTGGAGCAGCACAACATGGCTTCTTCATGCCAGCACAATCACGGAGAGCATCTATTTAATTTTTTAAAGTAGAACAAATCGCTCATCACACTGTACAAGTCTTTAGCTCTGGGCTTTGTGCCCTGGAGGCAGGCTGTCACCTGGCAGATTCCCTCACGAGGCACCATTACACCCTGTACAAGATCGGCCAGAGCTGAGATCATTATGTAGGTGAAAGCTTTTTCTACATTTATTTGTCTGTGTGCTCACATGTGGATGCACACGTGTTCACACGCACAAGGAAACCCAAGGACAGCCACTCGTTTTCATTCCTAAGGTGCCGTCTCCCTTTCTGCTTTTTACTCTTTTAGGGACAGGGTCTCTCATGGGCCCGAGGCTCACAAAGCAGGCTCTGCTGGATGATGAGCCTCAGGGATCCACCCATCTCTGTCTCCTCAACACTGGAACAGCAAGAGAGTGCCACCACAGCTGGCTCTTTTGCATGGCTTCTGGGTGGGGGGTTGGGGTGGGGACACTTTGGTCCTCATGCTTGAAAGAATTTACTTTACCACCTAAGCGATTTGTCCAGCCTTAGGTGAAAGGACCAGAACATGTGAAATCAAATTAATAGAGAACTCAGACTGGATTTGAGGATAACAACTTTTAGAAAGCCCCAGTTACAGAAAAGAAAGCAAAACCACAAGACTAAGAAGTGGTGGTTCTGTTGTGGTGCTGTGTAGAAACAGAAGGTGGTACTAGCCTCTACCATGGAGGCTCACCTAGGCAGTCCCCAGCATCAGTCCACAAGCATCGAAAATTATCTCAGTCGATCTACATCATTCCTGAGCAGCCTTCTGTAAGTTCTTCCAAACAAACAAACAAACAAAAATAAACATTTGTTTTAGTCTTTATCAAGATGACTAGAAATGACCAAGTATCTCCAAGAGAAATTAAATGAAGCAAAACTTAAATAGTAATTACAAGGTCCATACAGATCAAATGTTTTCTGCTTTCTGGAGCAAAGACTGCTAACAAAGTCACTGGGATAATAGAATCTTTCCCTTTGGAAAGGAAAGATTGTTCTGAGGTTGGTCAGCATGCTTCTTCCAGCTGAGGGTTACACATAGCACAGGGATCCCACTGAGCGTCTCACAAGAAGACCATAACCTCACCATCTTCATGAAGACTGGAACCCAGAACGTTGATTTAGAAAGTTCCCCATCACCTGCGGCTTTCCTTTGGCCTTCTATATTTGTTTCGAAAGCTATTGAAAGGTCAGTCCGCTCCTCAGAAGGTTTCTCCTCCTCAGCTTCCCACCTGATTCTCTAGGGAAGCCTTTGCTGAGCAGCCGTGATCTCTCCCATTTACACCAAGAGCCCCAGATGTCCCTCATCTGTAGGCCATAATTAAGACGAGCCCTAATAAGTGCTGGTAAGGATGAGAAGTTTAAATGTGAAACTAACGCTACAATTCCCCACGTGTTTACCATGGAGCCACAGCGCTGAAATAAGTGTCCTTGAAACTCCTGACTTGTCATCCTGCTCAGGATGAGAAAAGCGAGCAAGACCACCCCTCTCACAAGCAATGTGCCGGTGCCCACCACAGGAGACACTGTGAACAATCCAGCTGCATCGAGTCCAGTACCTGCTGGCATGGCTTCATCTGGGACCTCCCTGGGGTCAAGAGCCTACTCTATGATGAGGACACCCTGCTGTACTGGGGAGGCAGTGTTCTGCACCCTTACAGCCCTCCTGTGGTGACAAGTGACACCCAGACCCTCTTGCGAAACCTCCTGTCTTCTTTCTCACATGTAACAGGGTGCCTCCCTGTCCCTCCCTTTCAGTACCACACTGTCACCTGCGGCTTACATCACTTCACTGAATTGTCTAACCTGCCCAGACAGTGTTTTTCTTTTCCTTGGAGGAAAGTGATAGTAATATCTAGCTCACGTACCTATTGGTCCCAAAAAAACCTACCCTGTCTATGAGACACTGTGTTCTTGTTGTTGTGACTCCACCCTGAGACAGCAAGTGGGCAGCAGATGGAGAGAATGCCTGCTGATCTGAATCTTTCTTGATGCATCTACTCACTGCATCCTGCTGTTCAAATATGAAAAGAGACCCGTTCTCACCTCAAAAGCCTACACTCTGCCCCTTTCACTGGCTACAGACTCTATTGGTATGTTTATTCCAGACAGGGATAAACTAGTAAATTCACCTATTTTTTTTCTCAGTATGGCATCCAAATCGAAGCAGTCATTAACCAATGAAGACTCTAATTTGCCTTTTTTGTTACTGCTGTCTGGACCAAATCATTTTCAACTAGACAGGTAAAAAAGTTATACTATAGTAAGGACTAATAAGCCCTACGGGCATTGACATGGACCCGGATAACATTCGGTGTTGTGTCAACAAATAATTTGGATTTTGACAGAGTTCTCTTGTCTGACTGGAGTTAATTTGGTCAACATTTGTTCTCTTCAAGTTTCCTTAGAACTTGACTTAAACACTGAACTTGGTGTTGCTGGGATTTGTGAACTGCTTTGAGGAAATGTCTGCGGCTGTGACGGCAGGGGCTGTCTGCTGGAGGACCATCCTTACGAAGCACCTGTCCACAGCTATGCTGAAGTAGTTTAAAGAGGTGGAACAGGGTGAGAAGGTGAAGGCTAAGTCCCTTTCTTACACAGAGGCCACGACTAAGTTCAAGATAAACAGCTGCTAAATTGTGAAGAATTTATTTTATTTTTGCTTTTTTTTTTTTCCGAGACAGGGTTTCTCTGTGTAGCCCTGGCTGTCCTGGAACTCACTCTGTAGACCAGGCTGGCCTCGAACTCAGAAATCCGCCTGCCTCTGCCTCCCAAGTGCTGGGATTAAAGGCATGCGCCACCACCACCACCCAGCTTTATTTTATTTTTAAATGAAAAAAACTTTCATACAATATATGTTGGTCATGCTTCCCCTTCGCCTACTCCTCCCAGATTCTCCCTAGATCCCCAGTTACTGAGGAATTTTACCACAGATTATGTCCCGTGGGCCCAGTGCCTTCTTCCCCACAGTAGAACTTAGAGAAGTAAACCTATGTTGCTGTTGAAAAATGACAGCTGTTTTAGAAGCATCCCTTGTCCAGGGAATGGAGATCTGGGTATTAAACTGGCTGTTGGCCAACACCCATAACATGTCAGTTCCATGAGTGACATTCACAAGGGCCCTCCTGGAGCCCCCGGGGGCAATGGCTCAGCAGCCTCCTGCTTTTGTCCCCAGCTCCCAAGTCAGGGAGAAGCAGAGAGTGGGCCATCCAGCTTCAGTGTCAAGGGAGACATAAAGAGTAGGACACCCAGCTGGGCACCCAGGGTTTGCTTCAAAGCTTTCCTCTTCAGAGGAAAGAGACCTTGTGAATTTCATTAATGTCAACAAGATCTGAGCAGCCTGAAGAATGTAAGCCCTTGGGCATCTCCTGCATGCCAGCTGCTATGGTTATTAAAAGTTTGTGGTTGCAATACTGTTGCAGCTTTAATTAATACACCCACAAACCAAGACTTTGGAAATATTCACTGAAGAGTCATCCTTCAGGGCAGAGATCTATGGAAGAGACAGTGCCTGAGTGTGGGGTCTGGCACAGAAACACCAAGAATTCCCAATAGGGTGACACATAACCATGATTCAGGGGGTAAAGACCAGTTCTTTCAGTAATAATAATAATAATAATAATAATAATAACAGTGATAATAATAACTTAAACAAAAAATGAACAGCAACATTTCTGGGAGTTTCTGAAAGCAGTTAACCTCAACCATTGCCCCAAAGCCAACTCCTCTTATTCACTGTGGGAAAGGAAGTTTTGTCCCAGTTCCCTGGGCACTTCCCCGTCTTTCCACCCCAGACCTTCAAGTCTCATAGTCATCTTCCCTTCATTATCCAACCTCCAAAGAATGGAATCTCCTCATCCTAGAACAGATGAAGCTATTCATATAAAGAGATCCACACTAACGAAGCCAAGCATGGCAGTCTGTGCCCACTGTGGTCCCAGCACTCAGGAGGCTGGTGAAAAAGATCCCTAAGGCTTGAGTCCAAAACCAACCTTGGAGCCAGGCAGTGGTGGCGCACGCCTTTAATCCCAGCACTTGGGAGGCAGAGGCAGGCGGATTTCTGAGTTTGAGGCTAGCCTGGTCTACAGAGTGAGTTCCAGGACAGCCAGGGCTACACAGAGAAACCCTATCTCGAAAAACAAAACAAACAAAGAAAGCCTTGGATTTGTGTGTGTGTGTGTGTGTGTGTGTGTGTGTGTGTGTGTGTCCTAGCCATTCTGACTGGAATAAGATGAAATCTCAAACTAGCTTTTATTGGCATTCCCCGATAACAAAGATATTGAACAATTTTACAAATACCTCTCAGCCATTTGTATTTCATCCTTTTAGAACTCTGTTTGGTTTCATGTCCTATTTTTTAATTGTGTTGTTTGTTTTCTTGAGGTTTACTTTTCTCAGTTCTTTTAATACTCTAGACATTGTTCACGTACAGATGTATAGCCGAGAAAGACTTTTTTCCCCACTCTGCAGGCTGCCTCTTTGTCCTTTACCCTACCGAAGATTTCTACTTTCATGAGATCCCACTTATCAGTTGTTGCTCTTAATGCCAAAGTTTAAGTTGTGTTCGGAAAGTCCTTTCCTGTGCCTGTAAGTTGCAGCACATTCCCTATGTTCTCCTCTGTTAGATTCCGGTATCGGGTCTTACTCTGGGATTCCTCATCCATTTGGAGTTGACTTTTGTGCAGGGTGAGAGATAAGAATCTAGTTCCGTTCCTCTACACAAGCCGTCCAGTTTGACCAGCACCACTTGTTGAAAGATGCTCTCTTTACTCTAGTGTATGGATGGCTCCCTCATCACAGGTCAGGTGGATGGAAGGTGTACACTTACACTCGGTTCTTCAGTTCTATTCCATTGGTCACTGTCTCCGTTTTTATGCCAGTACCATCCTCTATTGTCACTATAGACAGCTCTGCAGTATAATTTGAAATCTGGTCTGTGATAGCTCTAGCACTGCTTGTATTGTTCAGGATTATTTAGGCTACCCTAGGTCTTATGTGTTTCCACGTGAAATCTAAGATTATTTCTTCAATTTCTGTGAAAAAAAAAAAAAGTGTTGCATTTTGATGGGGTTTGAGTTGAATCTGTGGATTGCTTTTGGTAGAATAATTATGTTCACTATAGAAATCCTACCAATGCACAAGCATAGGAGATTATTACATCGTCTGGTAACGTTGCAACATCTTTTTTCAGAGTCTTAAAGTTTTCATTGTGCTTCCTTGTTGATGTTTGTTTGTTTCATTGGTGTTTGCTTGCTTGCTTTTTATTGTTATGTTTTTACTATTAAGAATGTCATTATTTCCCCAATTACAAATGCTGGCAAGGATATGGGGAAAGGGTAAACACAGTCCCTTCTGGTAGGAATACAAACTGTATATCAGAGTGGAAGTTCCTTCAAAAAGCCAGAAGTAGATCTTTCACATGATCCAGCTGAACCCAGTGCATTCCAAAACTTCTCTAAATTCTATTGGAGCGACATTTGCTTATGCATGTCCATGAGGAAATGAAAACAACGTAGATATCTGTCATCTGTTGAACAGAAAATGAAAATATAGTATATAACACAACAGAATATTATTCAGATATTAAGAAAAAATGAAATTAAGAAGTTATCAGGTCAATGAATGGTGCTGGAAATAGCTATTCTGAGTGAGGTAACCCAGACTCAGAAAGACAAAGTCATGTTTTCTCCTACCAGTGGGTGTTAGCTTGAATCTTTAGATATGTGTGTTTCATACTAATACGTAATCCTGCTCCATATGGATCCACAAGGTTAGGAGAGTAGTAAGGGGACATTGTGGAGAGAGTCTTCAAGGGAGAGGCGAAAGATTGTACTAGTATGGAGGGGAGGAAGGAATAGTGAGACAGGGAGGGTTTAGTGAGATGGGAACGAGGAGAGTAGTGGAGGGAAAACAGGAGCAACAAATAACACCAAAGACCTTTAAAAAAAAAGATAGACCAGTGTGAATGTTCCATAAAATACATACGCATGTAAATAGGCAAGAGTTCCAATGGAGTTGCCAGATGATGGAGTGGGACTTCCCCTACCAGACAGCCTAGCTAACTGATGGGAAAGGCCTCCCATGAGGAGCTAGGCTAGGAGGTAGACATGGAGCCCTGTGTGTGTGTGTGTGTGTGTGTGTGTGTGTGTGTGTGTGTGTGTGTGTGTGTGAGAGAGAGAGAGAGAGAGAGAGAGAGAGAGAGAGAGAGAGAAAATCAGTTTTCTTTAAGTATTTAAGGTGTAGTCCCTGGTAGAGAGCCCCACATACAAGAAAAAATATATATATAATGCACATATAATGTATATATATTCTTTATATGTTATCTATATGAAATTATATATGTTCTTTATATATTTTTGTATATAGTATATAAATATAATATATATTTGTATATAATATATATATAAATCTATTTCATATATAATATAGATAATATATATCAAAATTTTTAAGAGGATACAAAGTAGGGAAGGTAAGTGAGGAAGCAGAACCTGGGAAGAACTGGAGGAGGATTGGATACGATCAAAATTCATTGTGCAAATTTTTCAAAAATTAATAAAATATTTTTTTTAAAAATAATAGCTTAGGCAAAATGAGATTTTTATCTCAAAAGAAAGAAAAAATGACTCAAAATCTACATTTCCTAAACACATAAATGTTACATTATCTTACTGGCATTTTTTTTTTAATATTGGGAGTTATCATTTAAATTAAATGTGGGTTTTATTTCACTAAACCGGATACCTGCTTAAGCAGCAGTTATCACAAACAGGAAATTGCCATTCTGACTGCTAAATCCAGCAAGCCTGGAGCAAAGTATCACTCAGAACCTTGGAACAGAAAATCTACTGTTGTTCCGTGTACCAAACAAATGTATCCAATAGTGACATTTGCAATAGCGTCATCCCAGCTTACCTGCTAAGACCAGCACCTGAGCGCTGGGCTCACTTCATCTCCTGGTGATATCACCACAGCCTCTTAAGGAGGAGGACAGCTTTAGCTGTAACTGGTGCCATAAGAAATAAAAATATAAATGATAGATAGATAGATAGATAGATAGATAGATAGATAGATAGTGAAATTACAAGTCTTCTTTTTTCCTTTTATTTTATTGGATTTCACTATACCTAGCCTGGCCTTGAACTCAGTATCCTGCTGCCTCTACCTGTTACTTGAGCAAGCTCACCCCGCCGCAACAGACAAGAGTCCTGGCTGCCCTCTGCGACCAGCACCCACGGCCTTGGTGTCCTAAGGCACTGTGTCACTTTGTTTCATATTGAACACTCCCTCTCCGGGGAAAGCTTCGATCTGGATTTAGCCTCGGGTCACATTCAAGTACTCTGTGTGCAAAACAGCTAATTGTGACAGCATGTTTTCCACACGCCAGCAAGACAGAGGGACTAGAGGGTGTCACCAGCCCACGCTGCTCAGCAGTGCCCCTGTATGTCACTCAGCCGCTGGTGTGAGAGAGCCAGTTTCCCTCCACAACTGGTGCTGCTCAGGGAGAAGGCCAACTCTGCCTGCTCACTACTCTCTGTCTCCCTGGCGTACTTTCTGATTGCTTCAGTTATTTCAAGGCCTATCGGGTACTCAGGAGGCAACACCAGTCTCTTCTTACTAAGCTCCATGAGTTACAGAAAGCCAGAGTTAGCAAATTGGGCAAGGAGAGACTGGGAACAAAAGTCTAGGCATCATCAGAGTCCCCCTCATCCAGAGTTCTGTTCCTGGTTTGTTTGTTTGTTTGTTTTGTTTTGTTTTGTTTGCGTTTTAATTACACTTATTTTTTAACTTTTAGGTTTTGGATGTGTAGAGGTAAGGGTACGCCAGGGGACATGTGGAGGTCAGAGGACAGACTGTGGAAATGAGTTCTCGCTTTCAGTTCTGCAGAGCTCGTGTTGTCAAGTGAATCTTCTTACTGTCCCTCAGCCCTCATCTCTTCTGGCCCTTACAAACATTTGAGGCGTTGCCAAAACCATTCGGCCACTGCAGGCCCAGGGGGTGGAGGTGGGCAGGCACCTATTTGTCATCCTCACCTATGACATTACAGCCAGCTGTATGATCCTGTCCTGGTGAGTCCTGAGGGCCAGGACACTGCAGCCTGGGGCCATGATGTGTCAGAATTAACAAAGATGCTCCTTTCTTAAAATGGGCCTTTTTATTAGTCAATGTCAGAAATACCAACAAGAGTTCATCCTTGGTCATGTCGGGGAAGGACCTGAAGCCAGCATGCATTTGTTTTTCTGTATATCTCTCGTGATTTAAGTAAGCCTTTTTATTTCCAAGTAACAGTGGCCGTGACTGTTCCCGACACCATCTTTCCATTTACCATTAAGAGTATTCCCCAAAACAGCATTCAAAACAGAAAAACCCAAATCTGAATGCAATGTTCTCTGAGCCAGGTGACCAACCACCTATTCTTGATTTGCTTTTCCTGTCTCTCACCCAAGAGTCCCTTGGGCACCTAGCTAAAAGAACTGGGCCAGAGTTCTCTCAGGGCCCATGCCCAGTGGGCAGCAAAAGAGAGACTGCGAGGCCTGATTCCAGGAGCCATGTGTGTTCCCATGGGTGCTGGTGATCATTTGCTCTGTGTGAAAGGTAGCCTATGAGAGTTCCTTCCCTAGCTGGTCAGCTCCCTGAGAGGCAAGGGCCTGATGTATTCACTGGTCCCTTCATCCTCCAGGGCCCAACAGAGCTTCCCCTGTGCACAAAGAACCCTGTAACATTAGCTGCAGGTCCTGCCAAGGCCAAGGAGCAAGGCTTCAAAGGCAATCCCAAAGCTGGCTTAAGAAAAGCGTGCGTGCCTGCTCCAGCTAAACTGGCCTGCCTATCCGCTTTGAGTCTCTCACCTCTGACTGGGCTCCTTCCTTTTCGTAACAGTAGTAACTAAATAAAGGAGAACAGTGGGCTTCCACAGTCTAGAAATTGAAACCCCAGTGGAGTTGTTTTATCAAAATTCTACATGATCTCTGTCTGCTGTTGGCCAGCGTTCACCGAGTAGCAGATAACTGTGTGAAACGTAAATGTGTCTTATGTAAGTGCCCTTTGCCATGGGCCCTAGTGACAGGCATGAGCTGAGCCTCTGCACCGGGAAGATGCCATCAGTGAGCAGATGGGAAGTATGCACGTCTTGCTGTGACCTGAAAAAAGCCAAGAAGTAGCACACAGGTTGGAGCTGTTTCAAAGGGATTAGACAGGAAAGACGCTTGAATGTTTAATGCTGAAGCAGATTTCTCAGATAATCAGAGAAGATCCAACATCTAAAGTGATAAATGGAGTTTAAATAACTCGGAACTGGGAACTGTCTCTGGGAGGCCATTGCCTGCCTCCTGCGTGCCAGCAACTCTAAGAACAGCCCCTCTCCCCCATTCAGCTGTTTGAATGTCCTTCTATGGGGCACAAATCTGCCTTGCACCCTCCACGTAAGCCCCACTCATTTGGTTATAAATAAAACATATCTTTTCCATCATCAACATCCCTTCCTAACCATCTGAACGTAAAGTAGGCGCCCCATTTCCTAAATAGTAATATCGGCTCCTAATCAGAGCTGACAATTGTAAATAACCACCTGGTTGATGCTGCTGTTGTTATTTTAAGGGTCCTATTCTCACAAACACTTATCCCAGTGGCGTTGTCTGCATTTAAAGCAGGGAGCTCAAACGAGTCACCTCTACTCCTGCTTCTCAAGACACAGAGAGAACAGCACAAGTTTCAAAATGGAGATCACACCCCCCCCCCAACCTGCCTGTCAGCATAGCTTGACATTAGCCTGGCCCGTCGTCATTACAGCATGCAAAACAAGGCGCGGGCTCTTGATTTTTGTTTAGCTTTTCTGTCTCTGTCTGCC
Source organism: Arvicanthis niloticus (assembly GCF_011762505.2). Classification (NCBI taxonomy): domain Eukaryota; kingdom Metazoa; phylum Chordata; class Mammalia; order Rodentia; family Muridae; genus Arvicanthis; species Arvicanthis niloticus. The sequence continues at coordinate 6,477,670 of NC_133436.1, read as the reverse complement.
CCCATGATGCACACTCAGCCACCACAGAACAGTGCGACTCCAACTGCCTTCCAGACAAGCGACTTCTATTCTGCCCCATTCTTTTATCGTTGGGGTTGGTACAGTTCGAGACAAACAAAGCCACAGAGCCGACTCCCACAGCTAAATATTTTTTAAAAAGTAAGAACATGGAATAAAGTGATGCTTGTCGCTGCTGTGCTCTGACAGGGAGTGGAGCCTAGGGTGTGTTAAGTCCCCATTGTGCACAGACTTCCCAAACCCCCTCAGCTACATTGGAAAAATGTGCCTGTCCTGTGACCCATTCAGTCTTTGACCTTTTGGGCACAACAAAAGGCACTATTTACCAGTGATTAATACATGGATCTTTGTCTAAAAGGAGCTGTATCGAAGCTGTCACGGCCCAGCATCACCAATTTGATTTCCCAGGTGCCTGTGGGGCAGGGAGTGTTGCAGGTTCAAACAGAGCCTGCGTATGTCTCCCTAACTGTGTGAAAGATCACTAACTATCGGAAAAATCACAGGCCAGTACTTACAAGGAATGTCATTTGGGAGAAGAAGGACACAGAGATTAGCCCAAACCTCCTGGGACACTTTCCACTCCAGGTGGAGTCCTGGGATATTGGCCTCATTCCTAAGGATGGCACTGAACCAACAACCTTACCTCACAGTGCCTGCTCTCCTGTTGCTTGGCCTGACTCTATTGGTAGCTGACTTCCTGGTCCCCTTCTTTGTTTCTGACCATTTTTTCCCTCACACCTCCATCCTGCCAAACCCGAGCATCTCGCAGTTTCAACTCCAGGACCCTCTCCTATTGGCAGACTCCTCATGTTCTCCCCGGTGTGGCCATTCCTAAGAGTACCCTCTTCTTAGGATGCACCATGCCAGTCTTTGATGATGAAGATGATGGTAGTCTGTTTGCTTAAACATGTATTTGCCTGTGGCTTATTTTCTTATTGATATTTATGCTTTCTTCAGAAATATGACAAGAATCTTTACTATGCTTCTCTCTTGGTGATAAATATTCTCTCTACAAGATAAATACGGTTTTGAGCAATGTTCGTGGACATGCTCCATGGGTTTGACATTTTGAATAACCAGCCACTTGGTGAGTCAAACTTGAAATGGACTGAAATCCATTACACAAGGTGTCCACCATGCAGAGAAAAGTCTCCTAATTACAGTCTTGTAAACCTTTGTAAGTTCACCTTATAGAATAAATTAATACGTGCCACAGTTGTAAGACTCTACTTTTGCAACTTTTCTGTATTTTCTACCTGCCTTCACTCTTACCAAACAAATTGGTCAGGATGACAGTCTGTTTTTTCTGTATTATCTCAGACAGTCCTATTTCTCTAAGAAGTTTCTGGGGAAACATCAGATGAAAGTAGTGCCTGTCTGTGCTGTGTGGGATCCTAATTGTTATCTTTGCTCTGGTCTGATCCATTACCTGATCCTTTTGAAATGTCCCCAAATAACAGGCTAGGGAGTCTGGAGCACCAATTTAACTTCCATGGTTTTTACATCAAGTGGGGTAAACATTTGAAGGCTGTACCTGAGGTATGAGCGAAGTGAACCATTCCTCTACGAGATGGACGCTTCAGAATGTGCTGGTCCACTGTACCCTCTGGCCCTCACTCACGTCTTCATCCCTCTGTCTCCTAGAAGCCCAACTTGTCACCCCCTCCTGTGTCACCAGGCAATGTGAGCAACTTCTCTAAATGCAATAATATCTCCCTTCTGGGGACAGGGACACTAAAGCCCTTGGAAATCTGTGGATGCAGCAAAAGCGTGTTAATGACTCTGTAGACGGAAACCATGATAATGTTGGAGTTTGGAGATGCACAGGGGGTGCACCTCTGTCAGAACTGGGGTTCCTCCAGATATCTCACAGTCTAGGTGCTGTCAGGGACCTTTTATCTGAGTAGCTACAGCCTGAGTTTTCAGAGTGAGAGACCTGAAGGTTTGTAAGGCCTGCCAAGGCATCCTAGGAATCAAATCCTTCATGGTACCGGCAAGGCAGGCACAGTGGCCAAATGCAGGCTGCAGGAGGATGGGCTGCCGTGGGGCCTCTCTGGACCTGCAAGCTCCAGAACTGGCAACAATAGCTCTCTGGCCTGCTTCAGCCCTTAGATGGACTATCAAATGTCCTATGTCACTCAACAAACAGCAGCCACAGAAAAGTTTCCAGGCCTCTGTAGTCCCCAACCCTCAAGAGAAAGACTCACCATGTACACAAAGCTGCAAAGACATGGACCACTGCTCTAATCTGAGCCCGTCCTTCTCCAGCCTGCCTACTGTGAGCTACATGGGTCCCTCTGCTGTGCACTGGGCTGTGATGTGGACAAGATCTCCTGCCTGAAAAAGGAGCTTGTCTCATGATTCTTTCATACTTGTCTATTTTAGATTAATTTTCACCAGCTCTGCCCTGGATTCGAGCTTTGTTACTCTCGTCACTTGTCTAATGGGCTGGTTTGTTGGTTGGTTGGCTTTTTTAAGAAGAGGGAGGTCTTATTATGTAGCCCAGGCTAGCCTCAAATTCATCGTGATCCTCCTGCCTCGGCTTGGTGATGCTAGAATCTCAGGCATGGCATCACTATCATATGCAATTTGGTATTTTTGCGGAGTTGCCACCAGCCTCAAATGTCAGCAAGATAATGTGAGAATGGTAAACCGGTCAGTGTCTCCTAACAGGCGCTCGAGAAATACCTGGCCTGCGGGTTGGAACTCTGGGGACACTGCACAGAAATAACTGCCTCTTTGTTTATTTGCCTGATTCAGTGAACTCCGGGGATGGCATCGACTACAGCCAGCAGAAGAGGGAGAACATTGGCGACCTGATCCAGGAGACCCTGGAAGCCTTCGAACGCTACGGAGGGGAGGACGCCTTCATCAACATCAAATACATGGTGCCCACCTACGAGTCGTGCTTGCTGAACTGACCAGGCATCTGCAGGAGGGAGCCTCCCTTGGTATCACAGCCATCTGTCCCCAATGCCCTAGCGTCTCATTACTTGCGACTCCTACAGCTCTCTTTCTACAGCTGCAAACATAGTAGCTTCTGGGCCAAAAGACTGTTAGCCCTATTGAGAGCAAGGCTTTCCGATACATAAATAGTGCCTGTTTCTTAGATTACAATAGTGTACTGTGCTTTTTTTTTTTTTTTAACACGAGGAGAATTGCTTCTTTATCCAGCTCAGATGGAGGCAGGAGTCTGAGTTAAACCTTCAGTTTTATAGACAATAAAATCATAATTCTCATATGCAATTCGCCCTTTGCCATGCTATGTCTGCCTGCCCCTTACAGCCATGTCATGAGCTGTAAGGAAGAGTCTGTGCTGAGAGCTTAGTAGGTGTCTGTCATGAAAGAGAAGCATCACTCCAGCAACTGTGTGAAACACTGCACTCTGGCATTCACTACAACTGTTGAGTGTATACCCCAGTTACAGCAGACAAACTTTGCAGCCCATTATAAGCTAAGTGATAACCATAATTAACGTTTCTGACCAACTAGTGATCCGGGCTTCAGGGCTTTTGCCGTTCAAAACTAGCTGCAGATGAAAGTCTGGGGAGAAGCTGGAGTCAGGGTTAAGCTGTGAAATGTTAGGTTTGCAACACTGTTAGTTCTAAGGAGAGAGCTGGCTGGAACCCTCGCTCCTCCACTGTGAGGATGGCACTGGACATCCCAGGGCATCTCAGGGCTAGGCCTGCTGTTGACAAAATGCTGCCCAGCAGTTGGTTCAGGGCTTCCCATCATCCCTGAACATGGCTGTGTGCCTCCTAATGACCTTTGGAAAGGACCAGTGTTGGCCTTAGTGAGTCTCCCTTGCCCCCTGTTTCCTCCCAGTTGCTCTAGTCTCACAGTTCCATGAGAGCAAGGGTTCAATGACATGATTTTGGCATTTTATTGAGTCCAGAGAAGACAAAGGATGCATACTTTTTCATTCAGCAGAGAACGAAAAAAAATGCAAAGCAAAGACAAAACATAAGGCATTCAGCCTTGGACCATGACTGGCAGGAAGCTCCGAGCATCTGGACTCAGCCCAGAAAACTTCATAAAGCAGAAGCGAGGTCTGCACACCTAAGAAATGGCTTAGCCACCCAGAAATGCCTAACCTCAAGTGTCTCACTTCTGAAGCAAAGTGCAATTTCTGCATAAAAGTGGGAAAGTGTACTCCTCCCCTCCCCCATCTCTGCCCTCTGGCCTCATCATCAATACTAATTATTCAAGGTTTTCTGTTTCCAAAATTAAAGACCCAATTCTGCAAATGAGTTAGTTCATTACTCATTCCGTAGGATGGGCAAGGTACGAGGAGTCTAGCGTTGGGGCACCACCACCTGCTTTCAGGAGCTCAGTCGGGGTAGAAAAAGAAGACAAAGGTCCTTGTAGGGACGGCATTTGGAAGGCACAGCTGTAAGTCCAGTGACATGCACAGCTGCAGCCCTGACACTGGTAATGTAATGGAAGGAGACCCCAAAGTAGAGATACTGGCCTGGAATGACTCCTACGGCTTCCACCCTCCACCCTTCTCACACATGTGAAAACCACCTGACTTTAAGCAGGAAGACTGGCTGGGAGCCCCAATTTTGGCTTGGAACTGATGCATCAGCCTTGAACACCCAGCTCTGTCACTCATAGCTGTGCTTCCCTGGGAAAATTCCTTAACCTATCTGAGTCCCTTGTGCCTGCCACTGTGAAGTGCAGATCGGCCTGTCTGTAAACAGTGACCCACACCAGCGGGGACCTCCACACATGCAAGTGTTGTATGTTCACTGAACCTTCCATTTGAAGACAAGCCATGTATGAAGAATGACTCTCTTTGCCCCAACAGGGCAGTACGTATTGGAAAATCCCTCAGACAATACAGTGCCTTCTACCCAGACATGGAAGCCACTTCACTCTGAGACAGTTTTTCAAAGAACCAAACTAACGACAAAGGCAGCACTTGGTTCTCTAGAGATGAAAAAAAGCAAAAGCAGACTGAGCTGTATTCTTGTGTTGCTTCACTGGTACAGAATTAAGAATGGCCTGCTTTCTCTGACCATACCCCAAGACCGACATCTACGGTCTGAATAGTTTCCAAGGAAATCAAAGTGAAAGGCCTAGCATGTGGGGCATTGGGTTTCATTCCCCAGCACAGACAGACAGACAGACAGACAGACAGACAGACAGACACACACACACACACACACACACACACACACACACGTGTGCCCTCACACACACAAATAGACAGAGAGCGAGGCAGACACACATACAAACACAGGGCAGGTAGGGAGAGGGGGGAAAAGAGAGAAAGAGAGAGAGAGGGAGAGACAGACAGACAGACAGACAGATGTCACTGGGCATTAGATTCCTAAGGAGGACACCGGCTTCCTTTCAGTGTATGTGGTATTATACGAGACACTGGTCTGTTGAGCGAGGGGTTAGGTGTTCTGGTTCTAACTCTCTACTATGTTATATGGATTGGAACACCCCATCCAGAGATCCATCTTACTTAAGTGAAGCAACAAGAGACATGGGCTGATGTCTAGGCCAAGTTTGTTTCAGGAGCCCCATAGCTTGTAGCAAGCCATAGTTTCTGGCTGTGAAATCTCTGTCCTCCACACAGACACCTCCTGGCTTTCAGCAGATTATGTAGTCTCTAAAAATGATAGTCACTAGTCCAAAATGTACCCAATAACATCTATCTTGCCTGTTTTCATAACAATCACACACAGAAGGCCCTAGCTTCACTGCAAATGCCCTGGCCAGGCGTGTGCTTTCCCTTTCCCTGGCCTCAGTCTGGTCTCACCTAAATGTCCCTTCACTATGCTCTCACTCTGCCCATCCGTTTGCTGTTCTTACAAAGCAGCAAGAAGCATCTGACCATGGCAGCGAGAAGCGTCTGGCCATGGCAGTGAGAAGCGTCTGACCATGGCAGTGAGAAGCGTCTGACCATGGCAGTGAGAAGCGTCTGGCCACGGCTGCATATTTCTTCATTGGTTATTCACTTACACACCTACACATAGCGTGCTCATTCTTCATGTGGCATTTGCTGGACAAATGACTAAAGGTGCTTCTAAAACAACACAGGAAGTCCGTTGTCAAGCCAGTGCATCTTCTCTGTGTCACATAGGTCACCTCACCTTGCCCTTATGACTAAGAAGACATTTGTCACTCTGTGAAATCCCTATCTGATAGATGGTGCTGGTCTGAAGGATGGAGACTCGTCAAACGATGGTCAGAGTCTCGAAGAAGGGACCGGCAAGGACAACTTGGCAGTTGTGCCATGCAGAGGCATGCTTTACACTGTCAAAGGGAAGCATTTTAATCTCTAAATTACACACATGCACACTCTCAGGCCCACTGGGCCCTTCAAGGAGGACAACCATCTTCCCTTTGTGGGACATAAACATCACGGAGATGTACCAAACTCACTGTCTCCTTCCGAGTCTGGCTGGATGTCTGCTCTGAACCCTATCTTGCCTCTGTGGAACTATACAGATTCCTCTGTAAGAAACCTGCTGCAACCAGGACACAGTCACTTGTACACCAATAGGCCATAGTTATGCACATGTTCTGTTCCTCTTAGGGAAAACAGACTCAACTATTTCAATCCATATCCCCATAGCAACCAAACAGAAGGCTCTCCTGTCCTAACACCTTTGACAATCAGAGTTGCCCCCGCAGACTCTAGACTAGTAGTTTCCAATCAAAGTGTGCTCCCCAGTGCCAGCAATGGCATGAATACCTGGGAGCTTGGGTGGAATGCAAATTCTCAGGCCCTGGCTGGGACTTCTGAGTCTCAGCTTCGATACAGAACTTGTCAATCTTCCACATGACTGTGATATACCCTGGGGTTTATGGGCCACTGTCCCAAACCCAGGCTTTAACCAAGATGTCAATCCCCAGCCCTTTAGAAGGTCCTGGCAAACTGAAGTTCAGTGACCTTCAAGCCAGGTTCTCCACCGATGCCATGAGCTGGCCTGGCCACTCCTGTGGTCTCCACTAAGCAACAGACTCCAATATGAAGTGAGCTTTGTGAACATCAGAGTGCCATCAGTGTCCCTTTTGTGGAAGATAACTGTGTTTTTCTCAGTCCAGAGGGTGAAGAAAAATGTGATTTAAACTAGTCAGTACCAAGGCCAGTTACAAAACCCAGTCATCTTTGCTGCAAGTGTCATCAAGACAAAAGAAGGATCTACAAGTGTTCCCAAATATTTACCATCACTGTCACCTTTATACTTGAAACCTTAAAAAAGAGAATCCGGGTCCTTAAAGTCAGAAAGGGGAATTTCTAGGAAATATTCAAAATACAAAGATTTCAGATCAGCTAAAAGGAAGGTTCGTGGGGCCCTGCTCAGCAGAGATTCACTCTGCCTGAGTGAGAGGTCTCTATGTCTCTCCCCATGCTACAGGCTACAGTCTCTCTCCTGGTTTGTGAAAGCAACCCACAGCTAAAACTGCACAGAGCAGAGCCCACGTGGCATCAGATTCAGTGAGAAGCATAATAGGGCCATTCTAAGACCAGAGTTTTAAATGGCCTTTCTGTCTCCTCCCTTGTGCATCTGGGGCAGGGGACGTTGCATTAAAATGCAGGCAGAAAAAAAAATGTCCCATAAAGAGCTTTATTGACGAAAAGGTAAAAATTTAATAACCCTTCAGTAGGCGCCATTCCAGAGGGGTGCTATGTCACAAGACCAGAGTTTTCATAGCCCTCCTAGGAATTCCCCACATTAAAAGAATGTTTTCAGTTTAGAGAGAGCCCACTGGAAAGCATTCTGGGGGATGACAAGCTTTACCCCACTCTTGCTATGTGGTGAACCTTTGTGTGCTCTCTCTCTCTCTCTCTCTCTCTCTTTCTTTCTCTCTCTCTCTTTCTTTCTTTCTCTCTCTCTCTCTCTCTCTCTCTCTCACACACACACACACACACACACACACACTGAGAGAGACAGAGAGATAGAGAGACTACATCCTGTTAAAAGTGTTTCCCCCTCCATTTCTAGTTTAACAACCAGATGGTCTAAAATGCTTCATTGGAGAAACATAGAACAAAGGCTTTGAGACATGCTTAAATTGTGAATAGTATCCCCAATACTACCAAGGCCACCTACCTAGCATACACCACAGAGTCTCACAAATGAGGTTAAGGAGCCCCACTTGGGATAAGCTTCTCTCTATAAAATATCTATGTGAATCTACAGAGAGATTCAAGTGCATCGACTGCAGTGGGCCTCCCCTGCAGCCATAGAAACTACCACATAGCTCATGGAGGCTGTGTGCCTCAAAAGGTTTCCCACTCCTATGGCTGTGGTAGAGCTCCTGAGGGTAACCTAACACATACGCAAGAAGAGACGAGGCAAATGGAGGATCCTGAGCACAGTACAGCAAATGCCGCAGTGTTGGTCTTAAAATCGGAATCCAAGAGACTATTCACATCAGGGATGTAAAACAATTGCAAAGGTGTGTGGTTGCAAAGGGGCATTGCTGATTGCTTGTGGGATATAGTTAAAGGGACGGTATACAGTAAATGCGCAGACACTCCAAAGCAGCTTTAGAATTAGGGCTAAAACCCAAGAAAAAAAAGTCTGGGAGCCATGTATGAGGTGATGGGCAAACCACTTGGTAAGGGTTGAGTCAAAGCCAGGCTTTAAACTGTAGCTCGTCCGCATTCACACTGGACAATAACAAGGTTCCAGTACAAACCACTCCCAGCCCCTACCCCACCCCTACCCTACCCCTGTTTCCCCATGCAAAAAGTGCAAATAAAGCATTACGAAGCCAGTGTTAGGTGAAAGTCACTTAAATCACAACTTAGACCACACCTTACACATTCTCTCAGTAGACAATGTTCAGAGCGTATGACAAAATAGAATAATATGCATGTAAAAGGTAAAAATGTAATATAAACACACACAAAAACAACAGAAATACAGGTCCTCTCTCTGAAATTTCAGACTCATGTTAGAAAGCATTGCCGTCAAAACGGCCACAGGAGGGTTGGAATGGCTGACCGGATGCTGTGCTCAGATCTTTTCTACAGAAAGTTATGATGCTGACCACGGATGGCAAGCCCTGTTTGTTTACGGCTGAGAAGACCAAGGCATGAAAAATATTTTTTTTCCCACATTACACAGCCGTGAAGTGATCCGGGTGTTACTACAGAACACCAGAGATTGTCTATTTTTAGCCCTAGCAAACACAGCCTCTGTCACTTTGCAGTTTGCTCCTCAGCGTTTTATTGGTGACACTGTCGTCACAATTCACCTCCAGAGAGGCACGGCCTCCTCTGGGTCACAAGCAGACACCTTTCCATCCCCTTTACAGTCAACCTTTTATCTGACCTACACTCAGGGCTCTTACAATTGCACAGCAAGTGCCACACCCACCGAGCCATCTCCCCAGCTCCACCTTCATGCCCTTGAGAGCATCTGCTTGCTAACACTGCTGGCTGTGCTCAAGGCCCTTGAGCGTGCTGTCTGTCCACAGCATGGAGGAATGTGGCAAGAAGGTCACCACAGCCAGGCCTGCCAGTGCATTCTCCACCAGATGTACTTGTTCTAGGGGTTGTGGCTACAAGGTAGGAGAAAGGTGGGACAGCTGGCTGGTCCACTTTGGCTGGTCCACTTTGGCTGGTCCACGTTGGCTGGTCCACGCTGGCTGGTCCACGCTGACTGGTCCACGCTGACTGGTCCACGCTGGCTGGCAGATCCAGCCTTCTTACCCAGTGCCAATCATCACTGCTCTACCTGCCCAGCACCAGGCTCTGGTCTACACTCTCTTATTTTCTCCTCAGATAGAACATTCTGACTGTCCATGTGGCTGCCTGGAGGCTGAATGACGATCCACAAAGTGGGTCAAGAAGAGCCTCAGGGTACAGGAGTAAAAGACTGGGTAAGGTAACAGTGGGTCAAACAAGAGGCTCTGGACACTTTGGGACACTTGTGAGTGTTGTTCACACCCAGGAGGTGGGGCCTTGCTTTTGTTTTATAGCTGAGGGGATATTCACAGAAATAAAACCATCTGCCCAAGGTCATGTGCCCGGTGAACCACAATACCAGTGAAACCTACCCTGGCAGCTTCCAGGACCCGACTGACCACCAGGCACAGGGCCTCAGCACTTCCAGAAAAGTTGATGGATACAGGACCCAGCTCTGCTCGCTTCTCAGAACAACATCCCACCAGGAACCATAGGCTTGATAAACATTCGAGATTCCAGGGACATTTATCCCCAGCCCCCAAGCTGAATGGCAGCCCAGGTGTCAGAGGCTTCTCTCTCTTCAGAAGCTTCTAGAAGTCACCGGCCTCAGAAGTTCCCACGCTGGGCAGGAAGTTAACCAACAGACTCTCAAAGTCCCTTAATTCCCTGACATGCTGGGAGTCTGCACAGGACAGTGTCTGCCACAAGTAATGGCTGGGCTATGAATTACAGTTAGTTTACCATAGGCCTTAGTCAGAAGGTGACAAAGGATGCCAGGCCCTCCCACTCTGCTCGAAGCATCCTGCATCTCTTCTCTGTATCTTTGTCTCTACACACACACACACACACACACACACACACACACACACACACACGATATGTGGTAGTCATGTGACAGCTCAGGATGGGTCAGGACAAGGTCATGAGTATATCCTTTGTCTCTGTCATTTATTTTTTCTTGGTGTCGGGTGTCACGATGACTTCATCTCTCACTACCACCCCAAAACTGACCTTAGCAGCCCTTGTTTCGTGGGATTCAGACCAAGAGCGCACTGTATTTATTTTATTTTTATAGTTGTTTTATTTCATATGTATGGGTACTTGCATGTATGTCTGTGCACATGTATGTGCCTGGTGCCTTCGGAGGTCAGAAGAAAGCATTGGACCCTCTGGAACTGGAATTATAGATGATTCTGAGCCACCATATAGGTGGCTCAATTCTCTACAAGAACACGTGCTCTTAACTAATAAGCCCCCCCAGGAGAGCTCTCTATTGGTTCTGAGTTTCCCTGCATCCCATCCCTAAGTTATTTTCCTCCTGTGGGCTTGGGAGACTCATCCTGAACTAGAATTTAGATGCCATGCAGCTAGGAGATCTGGGCCAGGGGCCTTAAGCTCTGTTTCTCTTTTGTAAAATAAAGTATTGGGGTTATCGCTTTTGCAAGTCCCCTCCAAACAATAGAATTCTGTCATTGGACCCATGTTTGCAAGAGCCTGGAGAATAATGGTCATTTCTTTCCTGCTTCCCTCTGAGGGACCTAAGAAGGGAGCAAACACAGCCGAATGACCTTAATCTAGGACACTATTGAGGGAGTTCATCCCTTAAAGATGCATGGTCTCTCCCTGTTCCATTGGCCAAAGCTTTTCTCAGAGAGGAAGTGGGACTCTGCCCAAGGTTGTTTGCTGGGGCCTGGGAACTCACAGTCCCCAAGTGTGGCCAGGGTGAAGAGCACTGTGTGCCAGGGTGCAGCCCTCCTGGAGTCCCTGGGCAGCACTGCCAAGGTCTGCTTTCACCAGAACTGACAGAGGCTGGGCCGCTAGGGCTTTCCCACAGCCCCTCTCTGCTGGAAGGATGCTTGTCATGGCAGTCACACAGGGGCTTGCCTTTGTCTTCCTGGACCTTCCCCTCCATGAGACTTTTCTCCCTCTAATCCTTGCTGGCCTGATCTATGCATATCCCAGCACCCAGGCTCTGGTCCCTGGCGACCTCTCAAGCAGAACTCACACTGGGCTCTCCTACTCATAGCTTCCTTCTCCTTGTGTTTCATATCCTCTCTCTCTTTCTCTCTCTCTCTCTCTCTCACACACACACACACACACACACTTAAAAGGATGGGACTGTGGCTTTGGGCTTCAAATTGGGGACTGGTCCAGTGGTGGCCCATCACACTAAAGAAGCAAGATGTGAGATTGGGAGTCAGGCAAGCAGCCGAAGGCAACTTTCAGGCACAGGCACAGACCGTGTGACACACACCTGCCGCAGAGAGTTACAAAGAAGACCCCCCCTCTTCCTGTGCACATAACACAGTTCCATTCATGAATCATGTTCCTGACGGAGTGTGCTCTAACACTGCACTTAGGGCTACCATGGGAGGGTGGGAGACAGTTTCTCACGCACCCTGGAAGAAGTGGGGAGACGCTGACAAGCAGGGCCAAGGCCCTTTCCCCACCGTTCCTCAGCCACTGATTTCTCTGGCCATCTGTGCTCCACATACTCTCTCCTCCTTTTTTTCTTTCTCTTTGGTATATACCAAAGATGCCCAGTGAAGTTCCTGGCCATCTTACAGGTCCACAGAAAATAGACCATCCATTTCATCAAGATGAAGAGACATGTCAGTGGGACTGGGCAGGAAGGTCCAGAGAAGGACAAATGCCACCATGATGAAACAGCATGGGATTTCTCTGATTCTCGGTCTCCACCAGGGCAGGCACAGGAACGCAGGTGGCCGGCAAAGCAGACCCAGGCTGTGAGCTGCTGTGAAGTTCTTCCTGGTTCTATACTGATTGCTTGCAAACTGCCTGAGCTGCCTCCAAGGAACTTCCACTGAGACAGGTGTCGGCGCAAAGCTTTCCCCACTAACCATAGCCACTCAGATCCCTGTCTCTTCCCACCAACCTGTAAGGCCAGTTCACTAGACAGAGCATCTGTCCTGCCCTCTCCCCATACCCTGATGATGATTAGAACCATCTCAGGGGCCACTGCAGACATATCACAAAACAGCCTCACCCACCCACTGTGCCTGATAAGACTCACCCAGAAGCCTATGAGGATGACAGGGCCAAGCAGCTCAGCTAGCTTCATCCCACCAAGAACTGTGGGGCTCACCCTAGATGAACCCCAAAACTGTGCTGAGCAGGGGAGAGCATGCAACTCATTCCAAACACACTCAGTTCTGGGAGAGACAGAATAATCTATGTGGAGACATGAAATCAGAAGGCCAGGGTTCTAACACATGGGAGGCCCAGGCAGAAGAAGAGAGGTTTAAGGACAACCCGAATTCTGTACTGAGACTCTGTCCAAAGAAATAAAATAAAGAAATGAAGGAAGAGAGAGGAAGGGGGGAGGAGAGAAGAAAGAAAGCAAAGAAAAAAAGCCCCCAGTCTATCTGGGAACTGTGATTGAGCAGTAATTAGCCTGGGAGTGGTATGGGGAGGGGGAGATTTCCGGGAGCATTCTGGAGCTTGATGGATGAATTATATATAAGAATACACATGTGTTTTTTTAAAACTCAAGTGCATCTAGGGAAACAGCTCTGTCACTATTGTGCCACATAAGCACAGGGACCTGAGTTTGGATTCCCAGCACCTCTAGGGAAACCAAGAACAACAGACCTTCTGAAACCCCAGCAGGACAGAGATGGGAGCTCTGGAGACCATTGCCTAGCTAAATCAGTGGGCTCCAGCTTCAGTGAGAGACCTTGACTCAAAAATTAAAGTGGAGAGGGATTGAGAAAGACACCTGATGTGAGCCTCTGGCCTCTTATGTGTGTAACACATGTGAATACACACACACACACACACGCACACATTCGTACATATCAAGAACAAGTACACATACACACACAAACACATACACATGCACACAGACATGCACACACATGTATATACACACATATATACACACTGGAGAACTGAATGAGTACACACACACTCAAGCCCAAGTACACACACACACACACACACACACACACACACACACACACTGGAGGCGATAGCCCTGCTCTTCCCTGGAAGGCAGTGAGCACAGCTGACCCAGCGTCTTGGAGTCTGAGACTCAAGAACCAGAGCTTGGAGGCATAAGTGTGGTAAAGTGTATGTGCCTATCACATCATGGACCAAGAGTGTCAGGAATGCAAGCGTAGGACTTCTTAGAACTGAGTGTCTTGAGACCGCGCAATCCCAGGCACGTCTCAGCTGACCCTGCTTACTTCCTCTCCCACACCAGCTGTCACAAGGAAGGGCAAGTTCCCCCTCAGCAATTGGAAACTTTCACAGCAGAAAAACCTCAGTGTGGCAAGGGATCGTCTCCAACATGAGCCCCTACATCCAGGCTAGGTAGAAACCTCAAGGCGTAAGGAGAACTTGACATGGCTGAAGGAAATGTCCTCCTGGCACCCGACTCAGGTGTGCCAGCAATGTTAGCTATTCAAGAAAGGTTAACTTGGAAGCAGTTACTGCTTAGCTGCAAGCCTCAGTTCACAGACAACAAGAGACCAAGGACAAGGGAAGTAATGTCACAAGACTGACAGATTTCAGGGGCAGACTGTCCTGCAGTGTATATCTCTCCCAGAATTAGTCTCCATGTTATAGAAATAGACCAGTTTCATGGAATGGTCCTGGATCAATTTTTTTCTTTGAACAAAGCCATTGTTAAGAACACAGATGACATATTGATAAGAAAGCATCTGTAAAATTGAAAAGCAAAGATCAGGCAAAGCAGGGAACAGAATTATATATGTTCTGTGCTACCTAAAGATACATTTCCAAGTGTGTGCCCTGGGTCATTCACTGTGGCAGTCCAAGCGGCAGAAACAAGAAGGGTTTACTCCTTTGATTTTTGCTTGTCACGATTTTCCAAATTGTTGCAGTACAGACAGTACGGAGAGTCTTCATCTGTCACAGGTTCAACCCACCCATATACACCCAGGATCCAAATGTATAAAGTATTGGTCTCCACCGGACTTGTACCTTGGAATGTGGGTTTGTTGAGATAGACCTGCTCAGAAAGGAGTGTGTTGTATCTATAGTCAGCTAAGCTGGGGTGGGTCCTACTGGAGCACAATGACCATCCATTGTGAGTGTGTCCCTTTAAAAGAAGGAAAATGTAGATGAAATCAAAGCAGAGACCATGTTGTGTTTCTATATGCTGAGGAACATCAGGATGCCGGTCACCTCCAGGAGCTGGTCGATGAGCCACAGTGGCAGATTCCCCCATCAGACTAGGCAAGAAGTCACCCTGACAGCCATGACCTCAGACCTCCAACTTCCAGAACACTCATGGCAAAGCAGAATATTTCTGCCATTCAGGCCACCAGGTTATGGCCATTTATGCCCACCTCGTAAACACGACGACTCTATCAACAACACCAAAAATTATTCAGACGTAAAGGTAAAAGTGAGGCTTGGGTGGGTACCTCGAAGTACAGAGAGCAGCTGTTCCCACCCGGGAAACTGCAGCTTCCGGGATTGGCAGCTGCTTTGCCCTCATCTGTGTGAGGAGAGCATCCTTCATAGTTGCAGGGCTCCGGGGAGCCTTCCACCACCCCACCCCCCACTTCCCCTGTGGGCCTCCATGAGTCACTTCTGCTCCCTGGAGCTGCCAGGTTTTCTGGCTGATGGAGGCACTACCACAATCATGGCAGCTTGGCTCCAGCCTGACCACATCCCGTGTGGCTGATACTGGGATGAGGCACACGCCATAGGGTGGCACAGGTCACGTTGGGGGCGTCACGGAGAGCACATGGGCCTCCAAAACCTCGGAGCGCCTCCTCCTCAGCGAGCAGAAGTCTATTATTACAATGGACTGCTTCATCCTCAGCGTCTCCAACCCTGGGGCTGGGCTCGGAAACCTGAACCAGAGCAAGGCCAGCGGATCAAAATAACTTCCAAGAATAACCAGGCAGCCGCAGGCCTGTGCTGGGACTCAGACGTGTGGGCCTGCAGGCTGAGGTGCTCCAGCTCTCGGGTCTGGGCCTTCACTTCCGCCACAGCTCCCCAGGAACGAGTTATCAAGTGACACACTCTGGAACTCAACAATGGGAGGAAGTGTGGCGCTTTCTCCACAGCCAGCCAAACGGGGAGCCCCGCTTATCAAAGGGACAAGATTTATTCAGTTGCTACAAACTTCCAAAGACTTCCTTTCCCAAAAGAAAGACCCACAGGAAGGTCATGTCCTTCAACCACATCCAGTGAGTCAAAAGTGCCTTCTGCTCTGCTTCAAGCTGGTCAGTCAGGTGACTTCCACCCTGCCCCACCCCCAACCCCCAGACACTGGATCTGGGCACACAGCCTCCCCAGGAGAGGTCTACAAGCTCCAGAGGGTCCCGGAGACAAAGGCATAGCTGGCCCTCAGGCCACAAAATAGAGGCCACGGAATACAAAGTAGCTCTAGCTCAGGGAAAATGAGGCTTATGGTCACTGGGAACAGGTAGGCCATGGGCCCTCTCTCAAGCCAGTTAACCTTATCTAGAGTTCTCTTCTCACATGAAGCAGCCTGACTCCCAGTAGGTTGGGCCTCCAGTTTTACAGCCCTTCCCCCCTCCCCGGTTCCCTACCAGTGGACCTTCACCTATACCTTGTGCTTGAACCACAGACTTCCAGACAAGCTGTGCTTCCTGAGGCCTGGATATGACCTTCATCAAGATCATCCAATCACACAGGAGAGAAGACCAGCCACACCCACTGCCCCCAACACAGAGAGTACACAGCCGGTTCTAAAAACTCCATAGATGGATCTGAGCCCGGACCACACCGCATACACGCCACACTCCTTCTTATTGCGTCTGATAGACATTTGTCTGTGCTGTCTGAGGAAGAGCTTGTGCCACCCGTAGATGGGAAGCCTCTCCCAAGATTTTCGGGGCACCCCGGCCTCAGAGGTTGTCATTTGAACAGACTTGTATCAAAATGACCTGAGCCTTTCCCTTTCTCAAGGGGTGTGTGCCCAAAGGAACAGCTTCTGCTCTCTCTCTCTCTCTCTCTCTCTCTCTCTCTCTCTCTCTCTCTCTCTCTGTGTGTGTGTGTGTGTGTGTGTGTGTGTGTGTGTGTGTGTGTGTGTGTGTGATGAGCTTCCTGATTGGAAGGCAGATGTAGAAAGAATAAATAACTGGAGTAAATATATCTATGTCTCACTAGCCACGGATGCCTCACTGATAACCGGGTGATTTCTAACTAAGCATGGACATAGTTTCCGAGCCCGTCTCAAAACTACAAGTCACACAGCATTGGCATGTCTGTCAACAAAACCCACTTGCCCTCATGTTCTTGCTAAGGAGGGCAGGACCTCCGTCCCTCACCACTGAGTCCATGGACATCTAGTCAGGGGACAGCTGGGTTCTGGTCATAACATCCCAAGACCCATGGGTCATGTAGCCATGTCTCTTTCCTATTCCTGGCGGGGCTGGGCTTGTATGTGGGCACAACACACACCCCAGTTAGGCAACATCCACCAGAGGCCTGGCAGGTTCGTCTACCACAGCCTTCTCAGCCTGGATACTTGTCCTAGAGGTATTGTCCGTGGATTCCTTGTGTGTCCATCCATCAATCAACCAACATCTAACAACACCCATAGGCATCTGTAATCTTTGGAGTGAGAGTCATGTAGAGATGACTCGCTGGTGCTCACCTCATGAACACTATATCCCCTGAATAAAATCAACAGTGCTTAACGAATCAGACGTGCATCCCATAGGTTGAAGTGAATGGTTACTGGCTGGTAAACACGGTGATCCATGAAGAGAAAGAGAAAGGCCTGGGTACCTTCCTGCTTCTTGGTCTGCCCTCTAGGTGGTCTGCAAGGGCTTTGTCCACACTGGGCATCAGGGTAAGGGTGGTGTCTGACTAAGAAGAGGATTTAAGCCCTACCACAGATCACCTTCTTTAATGAGAATACTCATTCCCACAGGTCCCTGATAAGCTTCCCTTTGGCTCTTGGGAGTCTGCCTGGCAATAAGCCCAAACCAAGCACTACAAAGGAAAAGACCCTCCATGTTGGTGTACCCCCTTGAGGGCAGTTGTCATCAGGATAAAAGATGCCACAGAATGATACACAGAATGATACCCATGCTGGTAGGCAACAGGGCACACACACACACACACACACACACACACACTGTATACAATTTCAAGGAGTTTTTAGATCCTCTAAATCAGTGGTTCTCAGCCTTCCTAATGCTGCGACCCTTTAATACAGTCCCTCATGTTGTGGTGACCCACACCCTTAAAATTATTTCATTGCTACTTCATAATTGTAACTTTGCTACTGTTATGAATCATAATGTAAATATCTCATAAGCAGGATTTCTGATGTGTGACCCCGGGGGTTCACAACCCACAGGTTGAGAACCACTTCCCTAAAGTCTTTCTTTCTTTTTTTTTGTTTTGTTTTGTTTTTTTGTTTTGTTTTTTTGTTGTTTTTTCGAGACAGGGTTTCTCTGTATAGCCCTGGCTGTCCTGGAACTCACTCTGTGGACCAGGCTGGCCTTGAACTCAGAAATCTGCCTGCCTCTGCCTCCCAAGTGCTGGGATTAAAGGCGTGCGCCACCACTGCCCGGCTCCCTAAAGTCTTTCTATAGGACACCCTTAAGATCTCCTAAGGGGCTACAGGCTAGATACCACTTCAACACTATGATCCATGAAGATCATGGAGAGCCACGGAGAGCTTATGTTCCAACAGGGGACATCATGCACATAGCCACTGACTTCATAGAAGCCAACTGAAGATGATTATGGCATGTATAACAAAGCAGATAAGTAGCCCACAGCCTTGAAGGCAGGTACACGGGGTGGGAAGTATAAGAAGGTTGAGTTAATCGGAAGGGTGGATCCTACCCCAGGACAGAAAAGAGAGGAAGCAGTCATTCCACACCCAGGAGACCAGTGCTTGGCAGGCAATTGCAGCTGCTTATAGTCACAACGAAGCCATGGGCCAGCCCACCGCTGTATTTATGTTGAGTCCTCTTGATGACAGCATGAATTCTGAGAACAAAGCTTCCAAGCTCTGGGTGTGTAAACTAGAACCTAAGGACAGAAATAGCTGCTCTTCCCATGTGTGCCTGGGGACCATTCCCTCCGCTTTGGAGAGAGTCTTGTCATTTACAAAAGAGGATTCCACAAAGGCTCAAATCGTGTGAACAATTGACTATTTCGATCGTGGCTGGATCCACTATGCCAAATACTCTGAGCGACTCAGTTTGCTCTTGAGTAACTCTCTCTTCAGGTAAAATCTAGTGGCTTTTGCACTGTTTGGGGATGTGGGCCTAAAGGAGAATGATTTAGAAGATTAAAAAGTATAGTTCTTACAATAACGTTAAAGAGACAGATACTAAGGAGGCAGTATAACTGTTAACAGTGAAGGTTTCCTTGAAGAGACAAATACACTCATCCACTACTTTCAAATTAAAGTCAGAAAATGTCCTAACAATGATGGTAAGAAATGACATAAGGCCCTCCAGATGGCTCATAAGGTAAGGTGATCACTGACAACCTGGGTTTGATTCCCAGAAGCCACAACATTCGAAGGAGAGGAAGGTTTTCCTTGGACAACAATACACACACACACACACACACACACACACACACACACACACCCCTCAGGATATAAATAACAAATGTAGTGAAAGAAATTCCCAGTACAGGTAGCTTATATTATCCTATCCCAGAACTAGATTTTATACATCCCAATAAACTAAATAGAAAATGAAGAGTGATCCTTTACAAGTGATATGGAGATATTACTATTATTTCTTGTACATATTTAAATATATTTATTAATAAAATGATAAAAGTATAGTTGTATAAAAATTCTTCTACAGATATAAAATAAAATGCCTTGACCTAGCCTTGTCTCAGCTTTACTTATACATATATGCTGTTTCAAAACTATGTTCATTCTAACGTGGTAGATATAATAATATAATAATGTCTCTGTGACATTATTGTATATGTTCTATTGTTTTCTGTCATAATGTAGCATGCTGTAGGCCTGGTATTTTATGGAAAATTAGCCATTTCTGTATTCTCAGGTGTTACATTTTTAGGGCCCTGTGCATGCTGTCCAGCAGCCACTCGGTCTCTGGGCTGTAGCCCTAGTGTGCTCTCGTACCTTTAATCTCACTGAGTTGCCAGGCTGGACTCGAACTTGTGATTCTCCTGTAGGACCAGGCCCTTGTTTCTGTCATTGTTCCCCACTGTCAACATCCTGAGGTGACAAAAACATGGTCTTGTATATGTATGTGAGTTTATGTGCACTGTGTGTGTGTACACATGCATGCAGAGACCACAGAGTGTTAGATCCCCAGGAACCAGAGTTACAGGTGTTTGTGAGCCACCATATATGGGTGCAGGGACTGACATGGGGTCCTTTTCGAGAGCAGTGAGTTGAGGCTCTTAACCAGCAAGCCATCTTTCTAGTTCTCACAGGGCAGATATAGATGTTGATATAGATATATACGTCTTTTTGTTTGGGAGATGTGTTGTTAGTTTGGCGATGAATCTTTATTGTCATAGCATCAGTACTATGCTGAGTAACGTCCGCACAGTAATGCTTGGCCTATCTTGCTGTGTTGGCTTCATGACCCTAAGATGTGATTCTAATCATGAATGCTCACACCATCTGTTTCTCAGCAAACTCAATTACCATAAAATATACGTTGACTTTAGCTGGCCTGGTGTTTCAATAACCACACCCAGTAATTCCTGTCTTGTTTCAGAGAGAACTTTGACACTGTTGGCATCGTGGAACACACACCCACTGTGGACACGTGGACCTGTTTGTTCCATAGTTTGCTTTAGAGATTTCTATTATTACTCAACCTATTCATCTTATTTTAAAGTTATCATCAACAACACAACTCACTCTCCTGGATTTTGTGCCCTACTTACTGCTTGTCCCTGAGAAACTGTCCTCCTTGTTAGAACAATTCCAGTGAGCTACAAGCACCACTCTTGCCATATGAGACAACCAGGCTCTCGCTTTAGCTCCATTCTGGAGCCTGAGAACTCAACCACCCCAGGTTAAAACAACACAGCTCACTGGTACCACCAGTGTCCAATATGGCCAAAGATGCTGTCACCTACAACACAGATTACTGGGTCTCAAAATCTACCATTCTTGTCTTTTGCATAATCCTAGCAATGGGGGTATTTCTTAAAGAGTCAGTTCCCATGATTCTTCTAGACAGAGACCTTTCCCATACTTAGCTGCTGCAGAGAAGGAGCTGAGAGTCCTTGACAGAGCCCATCAGCCTTCCTGGTTACACAAGATGTTACCTCTGGAAACCACTGACCACTCAACTACTCGGTCTCTCTTGGGGGCTGTCTCGAACAGTGGTCAAGCTTTTATCTCTCTGGCTTGAATCTGCCTTTTATTTCAGACTTTTCTCCCTCCCCCATGTCTAGTGTATTTATTTGCCCACTTGTTTGAATACAGGGTCTTACATAGCCCAGGCTTACTTAGGAACCTGTGTTGGGGCTGAGTCTGTCCTTGAATTCCTACTGCGCTTGCCTTCACTTCTCAAGCACTGACCACGGGTGTATGCCCCATGCCGGCCCTGCAGAGAGTCTTATATTTGCTGACTTACAGGCTTCACACCGTCCTTTCTTTTCTTTGGCCCTTGCTGACATTTCCCTAGCCATCTGTGTTGGTTAGGTCTTTGTCAGTATAACATAAGCTAGAGTCATCTGGGAAGAAGACTTCAATTGAGAAATGTATCTGTTAGACTGGCCAGTAGACATTTTTTTTTATTGATCATTAATGTGGGAGGGTCCAGGCCATTACTGGTGCTGTCACTCCTGGACAGATGGTCCTGGATTGGATAAGGCTGAAGAAGCCAAGGGGAGCAGTCCAGTAAGCAGTCCAGTAAGCAGCACTCCTCCATGACCTGTGCTTCTGGTCCTGCTCCAGGTTCCTGCCGTGAGTTCCTGCCCTGACTTCCCCACATTGATGGACTGTAAACAATAAACTGAAATAAACCCTTCCCTCTCCACATTGCTTTTGGTCAGTGTTTTGTCCCAGGAACTGAAACCAAACTAGGACATCTGGGCTGGTCATTTCCACTGCAGCCTACTTTCTCAGTGATGCTTTGCAGGCAGCCCAGATCAGGAACTTCCCTATAAAAATGGCTCTTTGTTTCTGTTGCCTATGGCTTATTCCATGGCCGTTCAGATTCTCAAAACATCCTACATACAATAGCCATACCTCTGGATATATATCAGTGACGGATTGGTGTTGAGAAACTGGCTGTATCTGCTTCCTGGAGTCACCATCATGAAGCATCACAAGCTGAGACTTAACACCACAGAATCGGACCTACTCAACTGTTCTGGAAGATGACTGATGGGTTGTCAGCAGGGATTGGCTCACTCCTTGCTGGAGGCCCTGGGTATTGCCTGGCCTATGTCAGTATCACTTCAACCCTGCCTCTGTTATCACTGCTGTTCTCCTGAACCTCCCTGGCTTTTTTCTTTCGAAGACAGCATCATTAGGGACCACGCTAATGAACTCACCTTAACTTGATTTACATCTTCAAAAACCCTCTTCCTGATAAGACTACTGTCCCAAATCTCCTTCCCAGCTCTCCCGGGACCCATCCTATTCTTGTCCCTGAGGTTTCTGGAGCCTGAGAAGCCTTAGTGGTCTTGCTGATCTCTGCCACAAGAAGCAGTTCCTTCAGGCAGCACTTACCTCTTCAAAGTAGAAGCCAGTCAAGTGTACAGAAGAATAGACCTACCAGATGTTCCTTGGGCCTGAACAGCACAAGATGAACATGCTTTAATCTTAAACTGGGGTTTCTACTCGGCCTTTGTTCATTCAATTCTCAGATAAAAGACACACAACTTTCATATTGATAATGAGCCGTAATCAGCACTAATTCTGAGCAGGTATCTCATGTTATTATACCTACTTCCCTGCCAATAACCTGAGATATAACTTACCACGATCCGCCTGGGCTGTTCTTACTCTAATCAGCCAGCCTTACTGGCCATGTTTTCATCATTCACCTACCCCATGGCATCTTCTCCTCTCTCCATCTTCTTTCTCTCTCTTCCCCCTCTTGGTCCTGCCTCAGACTCCATACCCAGGAACTGAAACTCTGCCTACCTCTTTTTTTGCCCAGCTACAGACCATAGGCATTGTTATTCAATCAATAGTTTTAAATTAAGGAGCAAATTACATAGCATTATTTTGTGTACGTGCAGATTCTACGGTCCCTGGGGCCACCAGGCCAGTATTTAACATCACCACACATAGCAACAGACCAGACTTCAACACTCAGTCACTTTGGAGCTAGGCAGGGCCACCAAAGACCCCAGCTTTGAACAGAAAAGCCACAGTGAGGGCTGGTATGAGACTCAGACAAAAAATATAAGTCTGGGTCTGGATGGTTAGCACAGGTATATGGAGTCTCAAGTACCTCTCAACACCTACCATAATGTGACTGATTAGCTGGGGTACCCTGAAAACACCCCCACACAGTGGTCCAAGTGGCTTTGATCAGGAAGGCTAACACAAAACCAAACCCTGTCTATCCTTACCTGGACCTGAGAGAATAAACACCCCTTCTACTGGAGCTGAGCTGTCTTGACCACTGTCTGTATGATGCAATACACCCCTCCCCCCCCCTCATTATTCCGAGCCAAATAGATAAGGGATGAAAAGGCTGAAGTGTGGACTCCACTGCCTGAGGACAGACAGACATGTCCCTGCCACCATTGTCTGACCCCACTGACCCAGTGGGCCTTCCAGGATTAAGATAAAAACCTGAGGTTCCAGCCTGGGATAGAAGGTGGGTCACTGGGGGTGAAGGTGGGGTGGGAGAGTCAAAAGTGCTCACAAACACAACACTGGAAAGGTGTTCATAGGTGGGGGATGTCACACCTCGTGTGGCTTGGAATCAGCATCTCAAACTGTACCAAAACCCCAAACTTAGACAACGGATGTAGTGACGACTCATCAGCGGATGTGCTCAGCTGCCTCCTTCTAAAGTTTGCTTTGTAAAGATCCCTCACGGATGCTGTAAGTACCAACACTTCCAGCACACCCTTAAAGCAGCTGTGTTTAGAACAACTCATTACTACACAAAGAGCAGAGTGAGTGGTATCTGGGCACGCCTGCGGAGGAGAGATAAGTGACCCCTGGCATGCCTGTGGTTGACACCCAGGCACATATTGAAATATGCTGGTTTGTCATACAGCAGAAATTCTATATTCTTTAAAGAACACACCTTTCACAGCCTCCTGGCCTAACACCAGCCCAGCCCCATCCAGGGGTCCAGCTGTGTCTTCTCCTCTCTAGGCTCCTCCGAAGCAGATTCAGAAGTAACTGAGCCACAGAAGAGGCTGACTCCCCAAAGCTTGAGTGTGAAACAGAACATTCAAAGCACATTCAACCCCACAACTCTACCTGGTATGTTTAGGGAGAATGGAGAAAAGGCTTTCCCTGGTCTCACCAGCATCCCAGCCCATGTTTTGCAGCAGTGTGATTGGCTTACCTGTCCCCATGTCTTCCACCCCACGAGATTTCCTCCCGCATCCCAGTAGCTCTCCCCTTCCACTGGCCTCCTCCTCTGTCTTCATCCTCTGTCTTTGCAGACATTCCTAAGCTTTCTTAAGAGATTCCCATTCTTAACCAACTTGCAATACATTTGGGTGGGGCAGTGCCACGGGTCAGCTAACCTTTCCACATCTGTCTTCAGCTGTGCCGATGGGTGTGTCACTCATGTGAGTCGTCTGGGAAACCGCTAAGGGTGCAGGGTTGGAGGGCAAAAGACAAGATGCTGGGGAAGGTTTGTGCAAGGGCAGCTTCAACCCTGAGGTAGATCTCAGCTCAGGGGGCACAGTGGAAAGTGGCCAGGCCAGAAGAGCCGAACTCTCTCCTTGTACTGCGCTCTACAAGCTCTGCCTCTCACTTGAAAGCCAGAAAAGGGGACAGACAATCCTGAGGCAACCCCTGTGGCTGCTGCAACCAAGATCCTTTGTGGATCAGCGGGATGGGGGTGAGGGGTGGGGAGTTGGGAGATGAGGGAGGGGAAGTATTGGGTGTACCCCTGAGCACGCTGTCCTGGTGCTTCTTCACTGCTGTTCTTTAGGAAAAAAATATTACCTCTTCTCCTTCCTGCCCTTGACCATTAACAGGAGCCACACAGCCCAGCTGTCACCCTTCCCTGGTATCACTGTGTATCACTGTAGCCAGTACCTAACCAACACTCCGCTTCAAAAGCACGGAACTTGAAAACTTAACTCGCCCCTTAGTCTACTCCTGCAGTCAGCACCCAGGAGAGAAGACAGAGAACTGAATGAAGACTCTAGTGTGTGTGTGTGTATGTCTTTGTCTGTGTGTCTTTGTATGTCTTTGTCCCTGTGTGTGTGTCTGTGTTTGTATGCATGTGTCTGTGTGTCTGTCTGTGTGTGTGTGTGTCCATATTCATGTGTGTCAAAGCCAGAGGTCATCTTCTCCTATGCACTGTGAGTTTTTGAGACAGTCTATCTGGCCAGGAACTCTTCAGGTGGCCAGTAAACTCCAGTCTCTGCCTTCCCAATGCTAAACTAAAATTAAAAATGGCCCTTATTTATTTGTTTATTTATTTATTCATCCATTCATTCATTTATTCCTTTCTTTTCTTTCTTTTTTAATGTGCATTTTGGGCATCAAACTTGGGCCCTTGTGCTTGCCAGGAAAGCAGTTTGCAAACTGATTCATCTCCGGAGCCCCCGAGGAGTCTTGTTAATGTGTCAGTGTGGCTGCCTTCATGGAAGAGCAGCATGTGGGAGAGAACATGGCAGGCCTGAAACCTTCCTTGGGACTCAGAGGATCAGAGAAGCCTTCCCTGTTGGTCCTCATGTCAGCCGTCTGCACTCTGTCAGGCCCTTGATGACAAGGAAAGGCACTATGGATCCGTTCAAGAGCCCCTTGGCTGCACAGCTCAGTGCTTGGGTCCCAGCAATGCCATGCCAAAACAGCCCTAAAAATAAGGACTGATGTCAGGAGGCAGTAGTCCAAAAGTTGGAGAGGTGGGGCAGAAAGAGAATCCAATCTCCAGCAGCGGTGGTCGGTCCGTGCTGTTGCCTTTCCTACAGACACTACAGAGGGTCAACTCTGGCTTCAAAAGAACCCTATAGTGCTCGCTTTCCCATGATGATCTTATCCCAGGAGACCTTATAAACTGTGACTTCTGACCTAAACTCCCAGGCTGGCACTCAGCTCGTGAGTCGGAGGGGTGTCTAGACTGCAGCCAGGGTTCTGACCACCTCCAGGCGTGTGAGCATCTCTGCTGGCTTCCTAACTCTTTACATAGACAGCATCTGCTGGGCTGGACAGGGAGAGAAGAGAGATTTGGACTTGTGGCCACCAGTCCATGGGAGTCTACAAGCCAGCCCACTCCCTAAACCTGCAGGGAGAAGCTTCAGGTCTCCCAGGACCAGCTGCTGCCGACTGTCACTAGGAACATTTTTCTTTTCTGATTGTTAACATGTTAGGAGCTGTAGCAGCTCATAAGACAGCCAAGTCGTTATGAGCTCAAAAGCTTTGAGAGAGATTTTCTCTGAGGACTCGTTAATGTGAGGTTTTAATGGAATAGTCCCCAATCTGAATCGCGCACTGGAGCTTTTAATAGGTCTGATAAGCGCTGGGCAGGGCATGTGGCAAAGCAGACATGCCTGACACCCTCCTCACCAGGGAGGGGACTGGACAAAGGAGGAGGAATGATAGGGCAGTAGAAAGACAGGAGTTCACAGACTGACATTAAAAACCCACAAACAGGGTGGGAATGGTACCCCATCTGCAGAGAAGCTTAATGGGGTGGTTAAAGACACAGTCTGGTGGCCAAGCTCCGTGGAGCCGCCTCTCAGAACTACCATTAACTTGGATAAAAACCATAAATTAACCCAACCATGGATACAAGCATTGCCCACTCCACCCCCCTGCTACCCCACCCTGGGGCCTAAAATACTCGGGCAATTCTTGCCAGGTGACTCATGACTTCCTGGGCCCACCCCATTGGCCTATAGCCCCACCTCCTTGGCAGTATATACGCGGCTGAGGGAATCTTTCTAAGTATTTTTAGGAGACAGCTGTTTGTTCTTCTAGTCAGGAGTCTGAGAGGCAAAGACACAAAGTGGGCTGGGTCCGGGAGGTGGAGTTAGTCAAAGTGGGCAGAAAAGATGTTGCCCGGGGATGGCCCTGCAGCATGCCCTGGTTCAGGGAGTGGATGGGCAAATGGTGAAGTCTCCGCCTGAGGGTGGAGGAGGATATCTCCTTTCTTACCAGAGATTTCAGACCTGAAATGAAAACTTTTTATCCCTGTGTTCAATTCACTGCACACTACCACGTGGCAGTCCACATGGAATGTACTAGAACTTAGAGTCACAGGTCTCTACAGACTGTAAAGAAACACCTCCAGACTCTCTCTCATCTTCCTGAGAATGGGGTCCATTTTATCCTGAAATATTAGGTGATTCTTCACAGGAATAGAAAAAGGATGGGATAGAAGGGATTTGGCGAAACAAGAGTAACAAATACTAAATTTTCAGATTTGGACTTTGCATTATGTACAAACACATCCAAAAAGAGGCAATGTGGAGACTTATGCCTACAGTCCCAACACTCAGGTGGGGAGATAGGAGGATCAAGTCAAAGGCCAGGCTTGGCTACAAGAAAACCTCTTGTATAGTGTTATATAGTGTGTAGAAGGAGAAGGGAAGCTTATAAGACTCAGGAAGTAACTGAAATTTACAAGGATCAGGAAAGAAATCCTAGGGAGCACCCAGACTTAGAAAATTCACAAAGATTCAACCTCCAAGGTTGTATGAGTAATAACAATGGCTGAGGGTAGGAACTTTCCAATATGCTCAACTGCTTGCAAGTCATGCCGGGAGTTCAAGGATATAGATTCGGTGAGTTGTCACGCAGGCTGGGGTGGGATTTTTTTCAGAGATACAGCTGCTATTATGTCACTCGTGCTCCTGTGAGTAGTTCCAACATGCACACTGGTTCACAAAGCTAGACTTGGCTAGAACTGTTACTTTGGTTATCCTGTCTAGGATAAGTCAACTTTTAATCACACCTCAGGAGGAAAACAGTTGGGGTTTGGTCTGCTGCTGTGTATTGCAATGCTAAATTCTGTACCTGAAGGACTAGGCCTGTGAGTGACTTCTCACAAGCTTTTGTTGTGCAAACCTTGTTCCTTGATTTAAAACTATTGGTAAAATAAAACTGGCTGCAGCCAACTACTGGAGGGGTTAGAGGTAGGTGGGTTTGGGGTTAGAGGTAGGTGGGTTTTGAGTTACCTGACTTGGGGTAGAGAAGAGAGAGAGAGACATGGAGAGAGAAGAGACCACAGGAGGAGGAAGAACAAGAAGAGGAAGCGGCCATGAGGGGAAGTGGACCATGAGCACATGGCCAGGAGAAACAGCAAGTGTCTGGGTACACTGCTGGAGAGGCAGACAGGCCAGCAGTTAGAAGAGTAGATTAGGGATGACCCCAGTAATTGTCAAAGCCAAATATAATAACCATAGTCTGAGTCTCATTTATTTGTAAGCTGGTGGGGGATAAGCTTAAATTGGTTATACCACAGAAAAGTCACACAACAAAGCCTGCCTCAGAATAAAAGCAAAATTCTAAACAGCTTTGCAATAAAGAAACCCAGTTAACTTTATTTAATTCAACATTTCCCAAATTTCCTTGTCTAAAATGAATGTGTGTGTGTGTGTATGTGTGTGTGTGTGTGTGTGTGTGTGTGTGTGTTTGCAAAATGTGATGGGCAGAATAATACCCTTCCCCAGGATGTCCACATTGTCAAACCCTAAGCCTGTGAATTATGACACCTTACCAGACAAGAGGGTCTTGCTGTATGTTTACGGGAAGATAACTCAAGTGTGCTAGCTATTCGTTGTTGTTAGTTTTATCAACTTGATGCAAGCTAGGATCCCTGGGGAATATGGAACATCAACCGAGAAAATGCTTCTATCAGATTAGCCTGTGAACAAGTCTGTGGGGCCTTTTCTTGATTGTTGATTGATGTGGGAGGGCTGGGCCCACTGTGGGAGGTGCCTCCCCTGGGCAGGTGGGTCTGGTTCATATTAAAAAGTAAGCTGAGCAAGCCATGATGAGTAAGACTGTAAGTGGTATCCATCTATTGTTCCTGTCTTTGCTCCTGCTTGACATTCCTGAACTAACTTCACTCAGTGATCGGTTGTGGCTGGGACGTGCAAGACACAAGTCAAAACGAAAAGAAGACCCTTCCATCCCTGTTGGATACTCTGGAAAGGGCTTAGCAAAAGTCATGGTGGGATATGGATTGAGTATGTATGTCCTCACGGACTCATGTGTGGACAGTTATTCCTTACTGGACAGGTTAGATGGGTGAAATTTTCAGGTCTAGTGTTCAGCAGTGTCCCTTTATGAGGTAATTGGGGGACTTTATGAGGAGATGGGGACTTTAGGGTGCAGCCCCCATTACTGGTGTTTTAATTAGGTGTCTGTTGGTACAATACACACTGTGACCAAGAGCACCTTGGGGGAGGTAAGGGTTTATTTCAGCTTATAGCCCACCATGAAGAGAAGCCAAGGCAGGAACCTGGAAGAACGACTTGAAACAGGCCATGTCAGAGTGATGCTTACTTACTGGCTTGCTGTCCATAGCTTTCTCTGCTTACTGTTTTATACTATCCAAGACCATCTGCTTGGGAATGGCACCACCCATAAGGGGGAAGGTTTTTCCACGTCAATCATCACACACACACACACACACACACACACACACACACAAACCTGCATCACAGATTTGCCTACAGGCCAATCGGTTGAGGTATGTTGACCCCAGCTTGGGTCAAGATGACAAAACAAAACAAAAGTAAACACAAACAAAAAGCAAAACAAAACATAAAACCAGGAAAAGCAAACAGAAAACCCAGCACAGTTGGATACCAGGGTCTTTATGGATACTGGGATCTTTAAAGGAAGACAGATGCCAGACATGCCTGTGCCCTCTTTCACTTGCTACTTGGTGGCCCTATATCACCTGAGGGCTTTTCCAGCAAGGCCAT
Organism: Arvicanthis niloticus; assembly: GCF_011762505.2. NCBI lineage: Eukaryota > Metazoa > Chordata > Mammalia > Rodentia > Muridae > Arvicanthis > Arvicanthis niloticus. Next base: position 6,447,951 of record NC_133436.1, on the reverse strand, counting down.
CACCAAGGCAACCCCTGAGCCTTGGGCTTCATACTTTGAACCTAAGTAAACCTGTTTCTAAACCTTCATAAAGTACATAGACTCAGGCATTTCATTATAGTAACAAAAAAAAATTAGCCAACAGAGCAAAGATCACTCCACTATGACTGTGGAGAACCAGTTTCATGTTAGTGTTTGATTCCAGAGCTGATAAGACCATGGTTCTAAGATTCTTCTGAATGTTGGTGCAAAAGTAGGAGGTGTTGGGGACAAGGTCTGAGGGAAGCATGAAGCAGCATCCTAAAGTCACACTGAGCAACACTGGCGAACTGAAGGACAAATGCTTCCAGTTTTCCTTGGTCCTTATGCAGGAATTCTGTCGCCTGAGGCCCACAGTCCCCTTGCTTTGGATCAATGGTGGTGCATTGTTCTCTGTAAGACTTTCCGCCCAGGATGGCTGAATGAAACTGTTGGCAGTTTTTGACACAGGCCCATTGTGCTTCTGCGCCCAGCCCCCAGACATTGTTCCTTGGAATGCTCTTCCCCCACCTCATATCACCCAAGGGCTGCTGTCCCCAAGGTCGCCCAGCCTCCAGATCAGATTCTCTATCAGCCCTCCTCCCACTGAGCAGTCAAAAGCAATCTTCACTCTCTAGACTAGTAAGTAGTTGGTCCACATGCCCTTCTTGACTCATCTTGTGCTCTCTGTCACATCCTAGCTGCAGGTTTGCATGCATGCCCACCCTTGTTTCCTTCCTAAGGAATAGCTGTCATGTCTGGGTTCTTTGTTTTATAAATATCAGAAGTAGACACAACCAAATATCATGTGTAGGAATGAAGGCAAAATCCAAGACTGTGATCATTCTTTCAAGTTACCACTGTCTCTCTGAACTGACCCCATGAAAATTGTTTCCACAGAAGCAATCTCCTGCCTCAGTAAGCACTAACAATGCAAACAGATGTTTTGGGGTATCACCACAAGGCAGGCTCCTCCTGGTATCTGGGGGGGGGCCTGGGGGAGGGGTCCTGCTGGTCATGCTACAGTGTACAATGTGGCCCCCGAAATAAAATGAGAACAGTGCCATAGTAGTCAGACCCTGGCAGAAGTCACTGTTGACATGCTTTTGATACATGAAATTCAAACTGATGGACAGGCTGTGTGGAACTGGATCCCATCAGGAAGTAAATTGCTTGGAATTGCTTTTCTCCACAGTGCGAGTCACCCAGCCTCACCCTCCCGTTTCCCTCTGTAAGTTCCTGTATAGTCCCCCCTCTCTGCTAACTGGGCTCTCTGCTCCTCTAGTGTCTACATGCCCTACGTTCAAGCTGACTATAGAAATAACTTGTCTCTCTGGATCAAAATCTCATTTCTGAAGCTCAGTAGTTAGTCACCCCATCTTGGAAGAGATTCCAAGTCAACTTTGCCAATCACTAGCACAACATGGCTGCTGAGTGTCTCTGGGTAGTCCCAGAGGCTGAGAGAACGTCCCTAGCTAGGAAGAAGATGTCAAGGGTGTCTCTTCCAGGGGCGGAAGGCACATGTTCTTATATCGGAAGTTGAATAAGAAGACATAGTGAATATTATTTTAATGTGTATACTATCGTTTAAAGAGAAATATGCCAGATGGGTTCTGGGTGGTTTAAGATCCTTCTGGTATGCTGTAATTCCTTACCCTGCCTCCCCCTTCAACTCATCTGGGGGCCAGGGCTCTTTCCTCCCTATCTCTACCCATATCCATTTCCTGCAAAACCCATCATATGGGTCTGTTTGTTGGGGCCCTGGTAATGAACAGACTGGTGGGTTGAGCTAAGACAAACAAAGGTGCTTTCAGTTGGGAATATTTCCCGTGCCAGCCACTAGGGTAGAGGTTCTCAACCTTCCTAATGCTGTGACTTGCTCATACAGTTCCTCATGCGGTGGCGACCTGGCCCCCAACCATAAAATTATTTTGTTTTGCTACTTCAGAACTGTAACTTTGCTGCTCTTACAAATTGTAATGTAGATATCAGATATACAGGCTAACTGATATGGGTGTGACCCCTGTGGGGGTCGCAACCCACGTGGTCTCTGTTTTAGCAGGTGCTTAGCAAGGATGGAGTCTCAGGTCTGAGTGGTCAAGGAGGGTCTCCTTCATTAGCAGGGTCAGTGAAGGGAATTTCTATCCAAGTGCCTTTCCCAGGCCCCACTGAGCGTTAGTAACAATGCCTGTGTGTTGAGTACCTCCATGGATCAGATACTGTGGCTGTGCAATTCACACATCATCAGGCCTTGGTACCAGCAGGAGCCTGGTCATTCGGGCCCCTCAAGCCCTTTCAGGCACACCTGGAGGGCCCCCAGCTATTGTCTGTGGACACCTGCTCCACAGGGAGGTCCAGCAGAAACCAAGCTTGTGACACCACGGGGATCTTGTACTTAGTTTTCCTGAAAAATACCTCTGTGGGGAGAATTTTGGCAAATCAAATCATAAGTGCAATGGAATTGATTCTTTTGAGACTCACTGCTGTGGCCCAGCCCCAGAAAGCAAGAAACATCCCGTTGACGAGCAACTGAATTTCAACATCTGTTGCCCTTCATCATTTTTTGTTTGTTTAGTTTTTTTTTTTTTTTTAATTTAAACTGGCTGTTATTATAGAGCCCAGGATGGCCTCAAACTCATGGCTGTAGCCTTAGCTGGCCCAGAACCGGCCATCCTCCTTCCCCAGTAATCGCCATGCTGCAGCGACAGGTGTGTGCCACGCCTGGCTTCCCTTTGCTTTTCTCTCCCTTATCTTAGAGTGGAGGCCAAGTGCAGTTAGGTCACTCGACAAAGAGTTTTGCAGAACATAAAAAAAGAAAAAAGAAAAAGAAATAAAGAAAAGAAAACATCTGATAAGCCAGCTGGCATTCCTGGCCCTCCCCGAACCTCCTCCTGGCTGGATTCCAGCCTTTGCTTTTCTCAGGAAGCCCCCGGGCTCTGCAGATGGGGAGGAAGAAGGTCCAGAACAAGCTAAGGGTATAATCTCCATCCCCGCAGTCAGAAACATGCAGTAATCAGAGAACTCCAAGCCAGCAACAACTCAGAATCCACAGAGCACCCAACAGTGGAATCTTGCTCACACTGCCTGCACACCCCTGTTCCAAACTGCATAGACTGGTCTGAGGCAGTGTCTGTCTGTGTGTGCACCTCTCACAATGACATAAAGAATGTTAGGGTATGTGTGAGATACCAGCAACTCCATATAGTAACAGAGGGTGGTTTTTTGTGTGTGTGGTTTTTTTTTTTTTTTTTTTTTCTGGGTAAAAACTTGTTCTGTCCCTTACAGAAAGGCTGAAGGAAACATTTCCCTTCAGGCCCTGGGTGGGGCAAGAAATCCACGTGACTGGATCTTACTTTTCTGATTACAGTACAGATGCTGTAAATAGCATCATAATTAATCAGTGGAGGAAGCAGTCAGTCATCCTGTCCACAGACAGGACCAACATATAAAGAAAAAAATACCAAATGCCACTACCTGGGATTCCTCCCCGTCAGCACTGTGGGTCTGGGGATGTCACTTTTGAGGAAGTGTCTTGAAGATGTTTTGCCATCAGAAAGTCAAAAGGGAAACACCAGGGCTGGGAGGATGGGAGGAGGGCGGGGTTGGGGGAGGATTGAGTCAGTAAGTGGGTGAGAGGTCATAGTCTGCAATTATGAGACCTGAGTTCAAATCCCCACATACCACAAACACACGCAAAGAAAATTCTGCTTTCAAAAAGAAAATATGTGTTCATGTGAGTATATACGTGGGGGTGTGCACACGTATGCCCACAAACATGGAAGTCACAGGTTGGCACAGTGTCCTCATTCGTTCTCCACCGTAGTTTTTGAGACAGGGTACACCACTGAACCTAGAACTCTCTGAACTGACTCGACTGGCCAGCCAGTGATCCTTCTGCCTCCACTTCCCCAGTGCTGAGATGACAGGGGACAGATGAAGTGTGGCTTTTACGTGGGTTCTGGAGATCAACATGCTCAGTGAGCATTTGGCCAACATGTTTTCTCCCCAGAGCAGTGATGCTTTCTTCATCTGGTGCTGTTCAGGCTGGGGGCGTGAGGAAGAGCAGACCCTTGGTCCCTCTTAGTATTGCTGCTTTGTGGTCTGCGACAGCTGTGGCTTGTGGAAAGACTTGCTAGACAGAGATGTCATCCCCCTGTCATCCCGGAAGGATCCAAATACCCTCCGCCACCACCACTCCCCCCTCCCCCCCACAGAGTGGCCCTGCTATGCTACAGGCTGAAAAGGAAGGAATGCAGCCGGCCACATTCATTTCCTCCTTTGATTGTTGAGAGGCTAAGTTTCATTTCCCCAAAGAACACTCGGACTCACACAGCCTACCTCTGGTAGGAGCAGGGGACCAAACCCTAAGCTTTGGAGCAGAGTGTGTGTGCAAACTTGAAATTCTGAAAACCTTACAGACCTGAAGGCATTCTGCCTTGTGACCACACACCTCAGTGCCACAGGTGCTAGGTGGGATAGCACTGGAGAGCACATGGGCATGCTTGTGTGTGTAAGAACTGTCTTACGTACTTCATAGCTGCATCTCAGCAGCAAGACTCAATGGCCACTTAAAGCTTCTGGTGCATTTTGACTAGACATGAAGCCTTTTCTTGTTCGCTTGGCTATAAATGTCTGGAGGAAGTGAGACCATGCTGGCCGATGGCCTCATTTCCATGGTTTCTCCACAATGCCATGGCTGCATGGGAGTACACTTCCCCAGAGGGTCAGCAGGGCCAAACAGTAATGACCAGTGCCCAGGCAGAGTACAGTTAGCTCCACTGGCCTGCCCAGCCCCTCCTCAACTCCTGTCCCGGAGACAATCAGCTGCACCTTCCTCCAGATGGAGAACTAAATTGTTGGTGAGTCCAACCTGAAAAGCCCCTGGCTGCAAAATCATCTAGCAGGATGGGGGTCACCAATTACATTCAGAGAAACCAGATTGTGCCAGCTGATAGAGACCTGCCTGATTGTGCCATGGAGATTAGTCACCGCCTGAATCAGCATAGCATCTATTATGGATGACATTTGCCAAGCCAGAGAGATAAATTGAGTGCTTTATCTTGAACCAGTGACAAAGATGCATGGCTTGTATTGTACCAGCAGATCAATTCAGAGCCAATAAGTCATGACATCGAAGGGTTCATCACAGCTGAATACTGGGCCTGGAGACGGCTTGCCCTGCAAGCGTGAAGACCTGAATTCAAATCCCCACAGATTGGCCAGGTAGCACACACCTACAACCCATGTCTTCAACCAGATGGGAAGTGGAGACAGAAAGATTCCTGGAAGCTTTGGGGTCAACAGCACGGAGGACAGAGTGAACAGCAAGGAATCCCTTCTCAAGAAAGGTGAAAGGTGAAGGACCAACACCTTGAGGTTGTTCTCTGACCTCCATGCTGCAACACAAATATGACCTCACACACTCACACATGCATACACCATACACATACACACACAAAGCCCACCAAAGGGAGCTAATAAGTAAGCTTCCCAGGGAATGGTCCCCTGGAAAGCCTGTGAGTGGACGTTAAAGCTGCATTCATCCCTGCCTCTCTGTCCTTCAGTTTCATGGGCTAGTAAGAGAGGGGTATTGGACAAGTCTCCGTGTTGAACATTAGGAAGAAGGTTTCCAAACACCTGATCCAGGAAAGGGGACTTCATGCCTGCCAGCAGCAAAGCCACCTCATGCTCCTGATCCATCTCATCTAAACGTGGAAACTCACCATTTTCTATGACAAAGCCATGAGCTTCCTGGAGGGGGTGACAGCTAGACACAGGAGGGAAAGTCATAAAGCATTGACTGGGAGTGTGGGTGGCAAAGTCCTAACCACTAGCAGGCCATTGAGTCACACACAACATTCAGTAGTTCCCTATTCAACTGGAGGCAGAGAGTTTCAGGAGCCTGCAGTGCCACCTAAGATCCATGGCCACTTGTCTTTCACTGGTTCTACCACACACACACACACACACACACACACAACTATATATACTAGATACATATATAACTCTACAAAACTGACTTTACACACATGCACATGCCAAATGCACTATGAATAACACACACACATACTTAACTCTATACCACACATATCTACATTGATCATACACACATACACATAACACTGTACACACAAACAACACACACATAACTACACAGACTACACACATACACATATATACACATGCCATACACACATGGCTATGCGTATCACATACACCTATAACTATACACACAAGCACATAACCCACATACTGCACACACATAACCACAAATACATGGCATAGTGCACACATACCTTCACAGGCAAACATGGGCAGGTGCAAACACAAGCATGCACACACAAACCAGCCCAGGTCGCCTACACATATGTACTCACGCAGACACACCCTCATGCAGTGTGCAACTCACACAGTTGTACACTCTCACATGTACACGTAAGCAGGACATGCTTCATCTCCTCTTTAGGAAGCTACAGTGACTGCTCCTTTCTTGGTTCCAGCCCACCCTTCTGTGTCAAGGTCAAATACCATGGAATGACCATTAGAAGATTCAGAAGAAAGCAGAAATTGTTAAGAGGGAATATGTACAGTGGTGACACTGGAGTTGAAGACCCCCAAACTCGGGAGACCCTTACTCAAGTCTCAGGAAATCACGGCCACACAAAAATCGCAAGACACCGTACCTGGATACAATCAGCAGAGATTTATTAGGGAGAGTTGGCCAGCCAAGGTCAATTCGGTTCACTCACGCAGGAGTTGAACTGACAAAGTCAGTCAGTCTGAGAAGGGTTTTTAAAGGGGGAAACCACAAACCTGGAGAGTGAGGAGGGGGTGAAAGGTTGTTAAGGAAATATAACAATAAAAATAGGGGAGAATTCCAGAGGAACGCAAACAAAGTGAATCAGGGCCATGTGGAAAACACTCTGTATTCTCAAAATGTAGTCTTGTCCTGTCACTAGCGAAACTATTTCTCAGTTGGTGCCCTGTCACTTGCACTGTCATCGTGGTTACTAGCTTCCCAGCCCCACCTAGATGACTTGCATCTTTTTTGTGGTCAGGAATGTGTCTTCCTGCTTTGGGCCTTCCCCACCGACAGGTGGGTTCTCTTCCCTGAGTCTTGAGGAATGTTAATTGAGCAAGCGTCCTCTGACTCAGATAATGTACTCCCGGATACATTCCGGGAAGATAATGTACTCTTCCCGGAATGTTTCCCAGGGCAGTGAAGGTCTGAAATCTTACATTCAGTTCCACTTTCTGGAACCTGCATTCTTTTGCTCAGGTCTAGGGGTAAAGAAAAAAGCCTGTATATATTTTATAAAATGGTCCTTATAATTTTTCACTCTACAGAGTCAGAGAAGGTACTGCAGTCTGAAAAAGGACCTTCGGTATACTGAAGAGAAATTGAAGCCAGGAGCATGGGTATATACCTGCAATCCCCAAACACATCAGACTGATGTAGAAGGATCCAGAATGTGAAGTCACCTGGACTAAAAACAAGACTCTGTTTCCAAAGAGGCTGTGTGTGTTTATGTACATGTGCACGTGCATGTGTGTGTGCGTGTGTTGAGGGGCAACACGGATGAGCAGAGTTTGGTAAGAGCAGTGATGAGCTCATCATCATGAAAGGAAGGGAGAGTGATAGAGGGCCCAGTGGATAGAAACTGTGCAAACACCAGGACCTGAAATCAACACAGCTGCCAGCGTCCAGGTAAAAAGCCAGGCATGCTTGTAACCTGTGTGCTCCGTATGTATACCTGGTCCACAGAAGTCAGAAAAAGGGATAAGAGGCTAGTTAGCATTGCGGGCCAGAGACAGGTGGGTCCTGGAGCTCACTAGCCAGCCAGCGGAGCAGAAATGGCCACTTCAGGCACTGCCAGAGGCCTTCTCTCAAGGCAAGAAGGCAGAGAAGGGTAAGGGAAGCCGTCTGATAGTCCGCGTTGGCCTCTGTGCGCATGCGCACACAGGAGCACACGCACTCCCCACCAGCACCGCACACATAGATTGATCACGTACAGAGAGAAAGAAAGGCAGATAAGGAATGTCCGCCCGTGGCCAGTGCTGGAGAGAAAAGAAACCTTTTGAAGTGTGGGTGGGGTTTGCAGAGCTGCTCTGAAAATGTCAAAGCTTGTCTGACCGAATTATAGAACCTCGCAAATCAAGAGGCTAGTGAGCATATTATATTTTCTATTTCCCCAACAAAGCTGGACTGGGGGTGGGGGATCCCGCAGTTCAGATTGACTGGGTGAACACTCCCAGACCTGTGGGTTGCACCTGTTAATGAAGCGCTGAGCAGGAGCCCCAGAATTTCTGCCAAGCCAAAGGTGGGTCCAGGGGACACCTTAAAGAACCAGTGTTTACGATAGCTAACTTTAAAGCCAGATTTGGTTCCTAACACCTGCACAGTGACTTACAATCCTATGTAACTCCAGTTCTGCTCTTTTCTGGATTCTGTAGGCACCAGGCATAAAAATGATGCATATGTATATGTATAATGTATATGTATGTGTATGTATATGTATATATATGCAAAACACTCATATACATTAAAATAAATAAGTAAATACATCTTAAAGAAAAAGCAATATCAACCCCCACCAGGCACCATAATCTTTCTTAACATTGCTCCATCATGAAGGTTCTCGTCACCAATTGAGAAGGAAAACGCTCCTCATTAGATATGCATTGTCCCCAACATCACTTTGACAAACTATATGCAAGTAACTTTTAACAATAGAGACATAGAACCCAAACCCCAAAAGCCTATCATCTAAAAACGTGCAGAAAACAAGAGACCAAAAATAGAAGAAACGTAGTCTTCAAAACATCACAAACTCTAAGCCGTTGCTAAAACAGCAGGAGTTATGTGGTATCCTAAATAAAAGTTGGTTCGAAGGCAAGTGCCATGTGCCATGTGCCATGTGTTAGTGTCCAAGAGAAGGAGAAAGAAGTCAGAAAGGCCACGTAATAAGGAGCAAGCTGAGGGGCAGTGGCTAAGCTCAGGTGACAGGACAGATCTGAAGAATGGGCTGGCAAATCTGGGTAGACTTCCATCTGCATATCAGGCAAGAGAATACCCTGGTAGGTAGACTGGAACATCACTGAGAGGCCTGGGTTATACTTGAAGGGAATTCAGCAAGTTGGAGGCTTCCGGGAAAACATTACAATGGTAGGGGAAATTCTGTGGGTGCAGGGTGGGGAGAAGGGCAGGGGGTGGGGTCTGCAGAAGCTCTGGGGATTGGAGTCACCCACTGTGTAGAGGGGAAATAGAAACTGACAACAGGAAGCAATGGCCCCTGTAGGTCAGAGACTGGCTGGATATTGTAGATGGGGAGGAAACTCAAAAATAGCCCAGTAGTCTTTAGTCTCAGCTACTGGGACATAGGAATTCACCTGGTGATTGGGAAAAGATAACATTACAAAGCAGACAATGTGTGGACCTTGGATATAGATATATTTAGCTATACAGAGTTGTGGATTTCTCAGTAGTGAATTTCCTCCAAAAATAATAGGAAGTCAATGGCTAGACATGGTCTGGGTAAGTAGAAGAAAATATAAAATGTTGCACAGTAGCAAATACATGGATACTGAAGACAAGGCTTCAGAAGACAGTCCCAGGCCAGGCTGGACCATCTGACCCTCAAGAATGAAGGTCCACAGTCCTGCAGATTCAGCAGAAAAATAGGTGAATGAAGGCTGGGGATAAAGCTCACTAGGTAAGATGGCTGCCTAGCATGCCCAAAGCCCTGGTTCAAGCCCCAGTCTCCAGCACTGCACAAACTGGGTGTGGTGGGACACACCTGGCAGATGGAGCAGGCAGATCAGACTCTCAAGGTCATTTTGGCCACTTAGCAAGTTTGAGGCAAGCGTAGGTTACTTGAGACCCTGCCTTCAAGAACACTGTTGCCGACTGTTGGATTGATACCAACGGGCAAGCTGTCAGGAGACTGTCAAAGGAGGCTCTTTCTTATCTCAGCACACATTTTAGTCACTCACACACCTTCTTTTCTTATCTCTTAATAATTTTTCAGGGAATAATCCGAGATACACAGAAAGGTTGCAGAAATACTCTAGATTTTGTCACATCCCATGAGTCTCGCCCCGGCTCTGTGACAGCTTCCCGCTGTACCCTTGTTTCTGATGACCCAGGCAATTTGAAGATTTTAATTTTTTTTTGTAAATGTTCCTCCATTTTGTTTCGTTTTGTTTCTCTTACATTTTCTCTAGTGAATAGACTACAGCTAATGGATGTGGCGAAGAAGGACCATGAAGGACCCTAAAGGACCATGAAGGACGGACGCATATCACGCCTGTCACCTTGCCTCAAAGGCACAGCTCACCTGCATGATTTATTACTGATAGCATTTGCCTCGATCGCTGGCTGAGGGAGTGTGTACCAGGAGCCCCCTCAACTCTCTGTTCTTAGAGAGAAAGGCAGTATGTCCACTGGCCTCAGGGACGGGGATTGGGGGTAGGGTCAAGGTGGCAAAGTCTTGCTCTGTGTGTTGGACGGAGGTCAACTATATAAATAATAGAAGGGTTTTTCATTGAAGATGCCCCCCCCCCGCCATCTTTTCTCCATCACTCAATTATACATTCAGTCATTTATTTTGTTACTACGCACTCATGCATATTCATATTACACTTTGGGCTTAAACGATAGGATATTTCTTCGTTTTCTTTGCTCACTCTTACACAGCTTGGCCCTGGGATTGGGGTGGGGGGTGGGGTGCATTCTAAGTCGGTTCTTGAGTCCCTTTGACAAGCCCTACTTCTTAAGTAATATCTGAGTACTTCCTCTCTCCTTACTAATATAAGACACTGCAAGTTAGACTTATGTTTCCAGTGATCCAGCTCTAGAAAGGCATTTAGCTAAAGTGCCATGCAGAACTGTAGTTAGAATCTAACCTGTGGAGCTAGGATGGAGGTGGTACTTCTGGGGTGTTGCTTCTCTATTCTCAGTGGACAGAGCTGGGAGAGGTATGTATACGCATGCTTCTTTTTGCAGGGCTGCATAGTTTAGCTCATGCTGTTCTCTGTCCCTGAACATGCTGCCCCCTAACCCTCCTGGTACAGCTTCCTGGTCCCACCAAGAAAAAGCTGTCTCTCAGTAACCACCATTATTTTTTCTGATTGAGGCAGCCCCAATACATGTATACCGCTACTTCAGGTTGGCAACCTGTAACCCACCCCCTGAACGCTGTTATCTATGCTTTCGACATAATTATTAATGTACTAGCTTTGTGCATAGTAAATATTGAAAGAGAGCAATGCTGAGATTCAAGAAGATTCTAGTAATCAACTGGGAAACTGAAGCTGAGTAGAAATCTGAATTCCCCGGAGTTCAAAAATAGTTAAATGACTTAAGTAGCAAATAATTGAGAACCAGGCTCGTAGCGCCTCGTGTGAGGTGGACAAATAGGTGAAGGTTTTGATTGACCAACAACCCGGGACATGGTGGTGTTGCTAAACAAAACCACTGGATGAAAATAGAATAGTCCAGCAAAGGCAAGAAAGTGCCTACTTGTCTGTGCAGGAGGCGGACACATGACCACATTGCACACATTTATACCTGTCCTTTAAAAGAGTGCGTAAGGAGAGGGGGAAGAGACACGAGGGAGAGATGGGATCATGGTCTTAAAATACTAGCAGGGATTAGATGTACCCTGCGCTGCCACAGGGAACGGAATTCGTCCCAGGGAAGCTAGGGATCATTCCCAACTGGTAGGGCTGTACATAACAGGGACACGTAATCGCTCCCACACTCTCCCTATTTGGGAGTACAGCAGATTCCTGACCACAGGTATGCCCCCTTGAAACCAGAGGGCAACCCTAGAGCCACATCATAGGGAACTGTGGGAAAGAAACAGCTAAAAGACAGCCCAGTGGGGTCATTTGGTGACATAGCCTCCGTGTAAGTAGAAACCAATATGAAGAAGGTCAAAGGCCTGAACAAAGGTGGAGTGGGAGACAAGAGAGGGTGAAACCTGTCTTTAGGCCAAACCTATTTAAAGGCTTGGGGGAAATGGGTACGGGAGGGAAAAAAAAAAAAAAAAAAAAAGGTAGAGTTAGTTTGATTAGAAGGAAAACTTCCCAACAGAGCTGAGCAAATGTCAAATGAGATCCTTATCAGGAGAGGGGTTCCCACCTACTCAAGCCCTGCCAATGACTTTGAAGGAACACTTAGATTCTGTAGAGTTCAGAGGGCAACTAGCCAATGTGAGCTGCCAGGGCCCAACGGGAAGACAGAAGTAGGGTCAGCATGCCAGGGGCCAAAATGGCTTGTTCAGGTGCCAAACAACACTCTACACATACATGATCAGGGTAGCAGAATCAACTGCTGTCATTCTTTTACATGTGTGTTTTTAATTAAAAGATAATTTTCAAGAAAGAGTAGACAGTCTAACTCACTAAATTGGAGCCAAGAAAGAGAAGAGGATTCGAAGATTGTGTAGCACCATGCAGCTACCAGCCTCTGTGTACCTGGGTCCTGAAATTCATAAAGAAAGGGGACTGGGCCCTGGACTCCTAAAGCTGTATAGAGTTCTAAATACGTTTAAGAAGAGAATCTGGAGCTGGAGAGATGGCTCAGCAGTTAAGAGCACTGGCTGCTCTTCCAGAGGTCCTGAGTTCAAGTCCCAACAACCACATGGTAGCTCACAACCATCTGTAATTGAACCCAATGTCCTTTTCTGGTGTGTCAGTGACAGTGTACTCATATACATACAAATAAAAAAAATCTGTAAAAATAAAAAAGAAGAGAATCTGTTAAGTCAGAATAAATACTATGTTCTAAAATACAGTCAAAACCCCTTTCTAAGTTGGGTCCAGTTTCTTTCTTTCTTTCTTTCTTTCTTTCTTTCTTTCTTTCTTTCTTTCTTTCTTTCTTTTTCTGTTTGCTTTTGTTTGTTTGTTTATTTGCTTGCTTTAGTTTGTTTCTGTTGGTTTTTGTTTCCTTTTAGTAGTTTCATAGAAGAATATTTTTTAAAAAGTTGTGAAGTGCATTGGCCAGGAATCAAACCCAGGCCTCCTGCGTGGCAGGCAAAAATTCTACCACTGAACCACCAATGCCACCCTAGGTCCAGTTTCTTAACAACTTTGTTAGCAGAAAGAAAGCAAGTTCAGAGTGGAAACACCAAAGTCTGCAATCAGTATCTTGCTCCCACCAGGCACGAAGTTCAAACAGAGATGAGGAGAGGAGAATGGATTCAAAGTTTACAAATAAAGTCAACCTGGTCCCACAGTGGTCCGTCTCAATGTGTGCCTAGATGGCACCTTGTCAGTGGCTTGAGAAAGGAACTCAGTATGTGGAGACCAGTGCTATTTTGGTGTGCACATGAAAAGACTTCCTGTCATGGGATATTATGTTCTGAGTGGGTGCCTCAGAGCACACGGACAAGTGGACTGTTGGAGACAAGAAGGGAGGTAGATCCTGGGACTGAGCTGCCTCCAGACTTGGGCTGTTCCTGTGTTCACCACAGGAACTCAGAAAATATTGGCTGAAAACTCTGGAGAACAGTAGTGGAGGGGTAACTGTTTTATTTGGAGAATGTGAACAAATGTACGCCTTTGGTGAGATAATCACTTCATTTAATATGCCTTCACTGGGAAGTTCTCTCTCTATAATCCCTGCATGGATGCTGAGCCAAAGATTCTGGATAAAAAGAAACTATGGAGGGGCTGAGAAGATGGCTTGGACAGGAAAGTTCTTGCCAGTCAGGTGTGTGGACCTGGTTTTTAACTTAGCCACTGTGTAAAGAGCCAAGCGTGGTATCATACATCTATGATCCCAGCCACTAAAAAGCTAGACAGGGGGCTCCCTGGGGCTCTCTAGACAGCCAAACTAGTCAGTCAGACAGTGAAAGACCCTGTCTCAAAAAAAAAAAAAAAAAAAAAAAAACCCAAACAAACAAAAACAAAAAACAAGGTGCAGGGTGATTGAGCCAGACTCCCAACATTAGCTTCTAGCTTCCACATGCACACTCACACAAATGCATAGACACCTGCACATGTGTGCACACAGAGAATGTAAGCAATCACAGACAGAAAACACATACCAGTATCACAGGGAATGTGAAACTATTGGCCTCCAAAAACATCATCAAGACACAAGATACAGTAGTGAAGTCAAAGTCGAGTGTACTCGGTGAGATTATGGCCCCAAGATGATCCCATCTGGGCCCTCAAGCCTTCCAGAGACCTAGACTCACTGGACACGGCCTGGTGGAGAGGGCCAGACCTGATTTACACCTTTGATTACATGATATAATTTGGCACAAGAAAGGTCACCAGCCTCTCTGGGTCAGATTCAGATCTAAAATCTAAGAATTTCACGACTCAACCTTCATAGCACTGGCCACAATGCCTAAGGTGGGATATTCAGCACCAAACATGATTCCGGTCAAGCCAGTACCTCATTGTGTGTCTACAGGGCAAGTGAATGAAAGAATGAATACAAATCAAGTCTCCCAAAAAAATATCTTTTTTTTTTTTTTCATGAAAATCTTGAAGGAGCAATCAAAAGCAGAGCTCTGGCTTGCAGACTTTGATTCGCTGTCACTGAACAAGTTGAAAAATCTTACTGAGAGACACTTGAACCTTTCAAGTACCATCTTGTAGTGGTGATGACCTCGTGTGCATATTTATACACTAAGATTTATAATAACCACTTGAAAGACTAGGGTCCTTCCCCTCCCCCCTCCCAGGGAGCAGAGCTATGTCAGATGTAAGAAAATATTCCAAGTTCAAAGGCCCAACTATGTGAACTATGGAAGGCTGGAGTTCTTTCCACAAGTAGAAAACACCTTGGCGCTTGACAAACCCACTTTCTTGTGGCGCCAGGGCACAGGTGGGCACTCAAGTGACCCTTGAAAGCTGATGAAAGCCTGCCCCGCCCTCACCCAGCATTCCTTCTGAGAAGTTTCGCCAGCCTGGCTGAAGCAGGTGTAATGTTCCTGGGTCCAGACAGGTAACTTTTGAAGATGAGGGAACTGAATTCTTGGTCAAGTACTTAGCAAGAGAATTCCAAAGAGGCCCAGCAGCCTGGGTCACTTTGCAAAACCTTCTTGTAGATAAAGCAATTCTAACTCTCTCAAAATAAAATCCTATGGTTCCCTTCCCGTCAGACCCCTACCCCATCCCCATTTCCTTTTCCCTCTTAAGGGAATTGTTTTATTTATTTTTTTCCTATGAGTCAAACACTACTTCTATTGCTAATTAATTTGCTGATATCACATTATACTGTTCTGAATGTTTGAAATGGAATTTAATACTTTCAAATGTGTTTTTAAAAGGCAGTTAAACATAATGCCTTAATCTGTATTTTTGTTTGTTTTGGTTTTGGTTTTTTTTGTTGTTGTTGCTGTGTGTGTGTTTGTTTGTTTGTTTGTTTGTTTTCCAGGCTAAATTTCCTTCCTGGAAATCCCACTTCCTCTTACCATTATAAATGACTTAATACCATTTATTTTTCCAAAGAGGGAGGGGGCATAACAACGAAGCATTCAGATCGAATTTCAAACATGAAGGCATTTAATGGTGGAGAAGGAAAATAAAACCCATGCAGCCAAAAGGAAGGGGAGCATGCACACGACTCAAGGCCAGCGTTACTGCATCAGAAACTGAGAAGAAATCTTTATATTTGGACCAATTTTTTAGTACTCTCCGGTTTTTCTTTTCTCTTTGATCAAAGTGAAAATATAACTAAAGATTCAGAAATTTCTCTTCTAAAGACGGCATGAAAGATTCATCCCACACTGGACACAACAGGCTTCTTGATTCACTGGGTCCTTCTGTCTTGATGAAATTCCTTCGGATACATCTACCCCAGCACCCTGTTAATTACTTTTCTATTTACTTAGTCAACCTGTGAGTGGAAAGCAATCTATTGCCAGGGAAATGTTTGACTCCCATGCTAAGTAGACAGCATTCCGATCCTGTGAGGTTGAGGACAGCCTGGGACCTACTTTTATCCCGTTGCCATGTCAAATTAGCACCTATCAGACACCCAGTTTGACAGGATTTATATTACTCCTCTGCAAAAACCAGTAGTTCTTAGGCGTCAATAAACGGGTGCAGGGCAGCCTCCACTGCTGCTGCTATGGTGCTGAAAAGGACGTCAAGGGTTAACTGTAAAGTCTGAACTGTAAGGAGGGGAGGTTTCATGTCATGTATAACTATGAGACCCTGGCCTTTTAATCCATGACACAAAATGAACCGAAGGCTGGTGAGACAGCTTAGTTGCTGAACCGAGTTCGTGCCCCAGAACCCACAGTGGAAAGAGGGAACAAACTCCTGTATGTTGTCCACTGACCTCACACGTATCTCCCCACCACCACCACACATACACTAATAATGAATAAAGTACCCTTTAAAAAGTATGCTAGCCGGGCAGTGGTGGTGCATGCCTTTAATCCCAGCACTTGAGAGGCAGAGGCAGGTAAATTCTGAGTTCAAGGCCAGCCTGGTCTACAGAGTGAATTCCAGGACAGCCAGGGCTATACAGATAAACACTGTCTCAAAAAACAAAACAAAACAAAACAAAACAAAACAAGAAAAAAAAAGTATGCTAAAATGCAGGGGAATAGCTCATTTTGCAATGCTCATACTGGGCAAACATGAGGAGAGGGCCAGTCCCTGCAACCCAAGTAAGAAAGCATGGCACAGAGGCACATAGGGTAATCCCAGGGTTGGGGAAAGCAGAGGACCCCTGGGGTTTGCTGACTCCTGCAGCTTTGCCTACTGGGAAACTCGGAAGTCTCAACTGGACTCTGTCTCATAAAAAAAAAAAAAAAAAGAAAGAAAGAAAGAAAGAAAGAAAGAAAGAAAGAAAAGAAAAGAAAAGAAAAAGAAAACTGTGGTTTTCATCTCCTGAGGTTGACCTGTGTCCTACACACACACACACACACACACACACACACACACACACACACACCTGTTCTTGCACACAAACCCAACTGCACATATACACATATACATACAAAACAGTGCTGAGTCTCGCAAAGATCAACTGAGGAGAGGACTGACATCCAAAATGCCCGTGAAGGTCAGCTTTGTGCCCTTGCACCATGAGGCCACATTAAAACAGATTTGACCTATGTCCACACCGAGGTCACACGGTGGTCAGTTTAAAGGAAAACAGAAGCAGAGATAAGGCTTAATCCTTTTCCATCCTCTCCGAGCACTGGAGAGGCAGCAGACGAGTGGCTGTCCGGCTGAAGGCAGTTATTTAAGGCAAAAGGGAAGGATCCCAAATCTGATGACGCGGAACTACGAGCTTCATTTCTGTTCCTCAAGCTGGGGAGCAGAGTCCTTGAAGTGCCCCCGCGTACAGCCGCTCACTGCCCAGGAGAGAGAAACGCGGCACTCTGCATTTCCACTTACTATTTTTGCTTTGCCTCCATCCTGTTTGGTAAGCTTTCCCGACCCTCAGTAAGTCTGGTCTCTCTCAAACATTCAAACAAGCTCGGAGGAAAGCTGTAGACAGAAGGACTGACTGTGAGATAGACCATTAGCGTTCTGTTTCTGCTTTGTCTTTCAGTTAGACCCATTCCCTCGCTCAGTCATAAGTCTACTGAGGATGGCTCTACACAAATGACTCTCTAGGTATGCAGGGACCATGTCGGGTGGATCCTAGTCCTTTAAGGACACTCCTTCCCCCCTCTCCTAGGTCCCAGGTCTCCATTGTCCAAAGGCACCCTATGAAGCTCTAACACAGTCACCTAGCCCTGCCTTGAAGTGGCAGTGTCCCCCCTTGCAATAGCGTCACCATGTTTTTCTTTGCATCTGCTTATCCCAGGGCTTCATCTCTGATAACCTTCAGGGTGACACCCTAAGGTTTGCTCTGCCACTTACTCGTTTGGCTCCCTCTGGGAGTCTTGCAAAATCTGATCATAGGTTCTGTGACCTATGACCTCAGATAGAAAAAGCAGAGTCCAACACTGGCATCCTCTGAACCCCACTGACCAAGGCTGTCAAGCCCTCACCCCTCCCTGTCCATTCTTCTCCCATGATTCCCTTGCCTCTCCTTCATGGATATGGCTGGGACTCTGTTTGGCCTGCCTCCACCCAGATGGCTTTGCTAAGGGCAGCAGAGCAGGTCCCCACCCCACAGGCTGTACAGCTAAGGCTATTTTAGAATGTCTACCAAAGCCCCCGCGGATCTTGGAAATATCTCTCAGCCCTTCAAAGCCTTCTCCCACAAGGCTAGCAAGTCTACCCATTGCCTGACCCTGTCAGTGGGGACAATACTATCTCACTGTCAGAATGCTGCTTCTGAGAGTATTCAGATAAGATTCTCTCTGTCTCTCTCTCTCTCTCTCTCTCTCTCTCTCTCTCTCTCTCTCTGACTCAATTATACATCTGAGTCTATTAATCTTATAAACAGCTATGGAGCCGAAGACGCTGAATCAAACAGCTGACGTCTTAAGAAGCTGGCTTTCTGGACCGTTATTATAACGAAGGCCCGTGTTATATCAGCACAGCACCAGCTGACTAGGCACAACTCTTTTAAGTATGAAAATCTGTAAATAATGTGCAGCGTCTTTTTTAAAGAATGTACATAATATTTCCCTGTGGCCTATGGTCACAACCAATAGTTCCTCAGGTCCTTCCCCGTGGGCACTTGCTCCTGCTGGCTCAGCATTCATCAGAGCTTCATCTCAAAGCTGGCAACCCATGCAGAGCAGAGGCACCTTGAACTCCTATTTCTCTTCTCTTCTCTTCTCCCTGTTCTGCCCACAGGACACAGAAACCGGGACAGAGGTCAGCGTGGACAGAGAAGATATGCTGCCGTCCTCCATTCTCCCAACATGCTTGTCTGCCTGCCTCTTCAGTTTGGTTCGGTGGCATAGAAAAGGGAATTTAACTTTTTCCCCCAGATGCGACAAACAGATGCTGGGCCCAAAGACCTTGCATCGCCAATTAAAAAAAAGTTATAAAATCTGTAAAGCTGCTGAAAGAAATCAGAATTTCAGCAAATTCTAGTTTTCGGTTTTTGTTGTTGTTGTTGTTGTTGTTGTTGTTTTGTTTTGTTTTGTTTTAAAGGCTGCTCCTTGTGATCTTCTATGGGATGGGGAGGGGTGTCCTGTATAAAACTCCATCTGCGCATCTTAGTACAATTGAATGTGGTTAGAGAAAGGGCAGAAGGTGGGGCGATGTGGGAGCCTGGGATCCTGACAAAGCAGAGAGGGCGGATGATGCTGGTGATAAAGACAGAGCTGTCATAATCAATTAGCATTTAACTTTCCACACAGATCTCGAATGCCATGGGTGCTTTCCATTTTAATGTGTGTCTTCAAAGTAATTTTGTAAGCTCTTTAAGCTCCGCTCCCTTTTACAACACCACATAATTTGATTATACAAACCATCCTCCAGTCCTTGGATATGCATATTCAGCATCACGACGATTTCCCCTGTATTTTGGTAGATTCTGATGTTGGTTACAGTGATAGGAAGTCACACAAACAGGTGTCAACCACCCATTGTCCCGACAAAGAGGCCACTCAGACTTCATGTGCCAACAGGCTAAGTATAGTCCAAATTAAAAAATAATAATTATAACCTTCCAGCCAAGCACAGTGGCACATGCCTTTAATCCCAGCATTCTGGGAGGCAGAAGCAAGCAGATCTCTGTGAGCCTGAGGCCAGTCTGGTCTACACAGTGAGTTAGTTCCAGGACAGCCAAGGCTACATAGCAAGATACTGTCTTGAAAAAAAAAAGTCTGGAGCCCATAGGCAGAGCAGGGAATGGGATTTGCAGCCAAACTGCCTTAGGCTATTATCTCAAGGCTACTAATAAACCCTTGGGGCCTCAGTCTTCCCCACCTATAGAACAGGGTCTCTACTCCTTGAGGCAGACAAAGCATAAATAAAGTGGCTATCCTGTCTCCAGTGATAAAATATCCAGACAGAGGTAGCATTGTAGAGGAAAGGGCTTTATCTGACTTGCAATCCCACCATATGGTCCATCATTTTGAAGACGTCAAGGTAGGAACTTATGCAGCTAGTCACGCACATCTATAGTCAAGACTGGAGAGAAATGAACACACTCACACTGCCCGTCTGCTTCTGTCAGTGCTCAGCTATGTTCATCTCCTATAGGTCAGAGTCTAGCAGTATTGGTGCTGGCGCCACTCACATTCAGGGTAGGTCTTCCCACCTTAATTAACAATCAAGACAGTGCCCCTCAGGCATGTCCATAGGCCAATCTGATCTAGATAATCTCTTAAGACTCTTCCCAGACAACACAAGGTCATGTCAAGTGGACAATGAACAGGATGTGCCTGGGCAGTTTCCATTGTGACCTTGACACTACTAAACTGTGACTGGAAACAGAAGCCAGGCAGGACTTGTCCTTTATCCATGACAAGTAAGGACACAGGGATGAAATCTTCCAGTGGCGACGATAAAGGCACATGCATCTTGCAGAGAGTCTCCCCTCAGGGAGAGCCAGCAGCAAGTATAAGCATATGGTCCATTCGTTCCTCTTCTCTCAATTCCCATGGATCAGACATGCTGAGTGCAGAGAACTGGAGAATACAGAGTGGAAGTCATAATCACTGACCTCCTGGAGTTCACAGTGTGATGAGGTTTACAGTGTGACAAGGAGAGGCAAGGAATTACCACACCACCAATAGGTTCTGCACCGGGGAGAGTGAAGACCAGTTCTGCCCTTGGGGGGGGGGGGGGCAATTCTGGAAGGTTTATCAGATGAAAGGGTGCTTCCTTTGAGCCAAAGAAGACCGGTGAGATCCCCAGATATACACAAGAAGTTCCTTTCCTTTAAGAAAGTAGTTAAATGACAGCTACTGGGTACAGGAGGGTTTTAGAGTTGTTGGGGGAAGGAGCAGGGCTGTCCTTGGATTGTCATTTCTCAGGAGCTTTCCTTTTGTGAACAGTTTCTCACTGCCTGGGGCTCACAGATTAGGCTGTGCTGTCTGACCTTTAAACCCAAGGAATCCTCCCAAGTGCAGGAAATACAACCATGTGCCGAATCTTGGCTTTTTTTATGTGGATCTGGGAGCTGAACTCAAGTCATTATGCATGTGTGTCAACTGGCTGTTTCTCTGGGCCGATATCGGAAACTGGACGTGTGTGTGTGTGTGTGTGTGTGTGTGTGTGTGTGTGTGTGTGTGTGTATGTATAGTGGTTCTCAACTTTCCTAATGTGTGGTTCTTTAATACAGTTCCTCATGCTGTGACCCCCCCAACTACAAAATTATTTTTTATTGTTATTTCATAGCTAGTTTTGCTACTATTATGAATCATAATGTAATCTAATATGCAGATGTTTTTAGGCAACCACTGCGAGAAGGTCATTTAACCCCCAAAAGGGTCATGACACACAGGTTGAGAACCACTGCTCTATTGGATAGCAGGGTGACTAGCAGGGACAAAGTTAATTCATACAATGATTCCTTCCCTAATAAAGACCCACCCAGTCCCAAATATCAATGGTTTTCAAGTGGAGAGCAAGTTATTAGAAACTGGACATGCAAACATAGTGTGTCTAAGAGTCACAAGGTGACCAGGCAATTGAAGGATCTTCACCATGATCTGGAGTTAACCTTTATGAGTTTAGAATCTTTAGGACCCTTTAGGAGTCAACCCATGAAGGGCCTTGCTAACTGTCACCAGCTGAGCGGTTGTCCTATTCTTGTGATTCATGAACTTCCTCTAAAATAGCCAGAGGCTGGACCAAGGGCTTCGCTAAATTCTGACCCACCCCACCCTCCAACTCCCTAATTCGCTGTGTGACCTGGAGAAAATGACATCCCTTCTCTGACCCAAGAACTTCTAGCCCTGACTGCAGGGTGAACCTTCCCAGGAAGTGATAATGCCATAATATGATACAAGATCTCAATGGATCCCTGCACACCTACATGGACCTCTGCACACCCACGGTGTACTGTGACAGCCTTGAAGGAGGCCCCACGGAGCTCAGAAGCTCAGAATTTAATTATCACATTGGTAACCTCATCCCTTTGGGCCTTTTGAGTTACTTCGGCCTTTAAGAGTGGCTTACCCCTTATCAGCCATCATCTTGTGCTCCAATGATTGACAGGCGAGCATGAGAGGACAGCCAGCTTGCTCTATAAGACTAGGGAGAATGTTGCTATCTTTTCAAGCATGTAAGCAACACACTTGCTTGAGCAGATGTCTTTCCTCTTTCTCTCTTACAAAACTAGAAATGAGTAGACTTCCTACCCACCCAAAGGGCCTCATGGCCAAGGAGAAAATGCACACTGAGAGTGGGAAGAAATCCTCTGCTGAGCTGCTTTTCCATTTCATTCTGAAACCCATGGTCCCAGGGGTCCAAACCACAAGATATAGAGGAAATTCTTCATCTTTGCAAGTCAGTTTTCCCAACGATTGACTAAGGGATTGAAAGAGGTGGCCTCCACAAAGGAGACTTCAGTTCTACATTTTACAATTGTAAGGACCACTGGCTGTGAATTTCCACTGCAATAAAACCCAGGGTCTAGGCCTCCAGACTCCATGGAATGGAGCTCTGGCCGTCAGCTCCACCTTCTTCCTGGTAGGCAGGAATTTAAATATGGCTGTCCTTGGAAGGAAGCTGGTCCAGATATCCTGGGTTACGGGAGCTGGAGTGGGTACCTGCGGTGATGTGTGCACCCCACCCTGAAAAGCCTGCCTCCCCTGTTGGTTTTTGACCCAACTGAGCCAGTGCCAAGAAAGCAACTCAGTTGTCAGAGACACTGCTGTATTTTTAAATCATTTTTAATCATTAAGAACTTAGATTTAGTCAGCTTGGTCTGGAGAGTGAGTTCTAGGACAGCCAGAGCTACACAGAGATAAACCCTATCAAAAAAAAAAAAAAAAAAAAAAAGCCTAAATAAATAATACAAATTTATTTAGATTTGTTACATATTAAAAAAAAATCACAGATGAGCTCAGTTTCACATTTTTATTGATTGGGTTATCTCAGCAATAGCCACCATGCATAGCATTTAAAAGATGTTTTGACAGCCATCTTTGCTAAATACCAGACCGTGCTTACTTCCAAGGGCTCTTCAGCTGCTCCTGAGAGAAAAGCCGTTGCAGTTTTACTGGTGCTGCGGAAGCTGGAACTGAGCTGGAGTCCTGATGGAACCAGATTCTGCAAGAGATTCTGGGTGTAGTTTAAAGAGCTCCTGCCTGACTTGTCTCTAATCCTTTGGACAGCACTAGGAAGATACCAGTCTTGCTTCCATTTTAGGGAAGATATGGAGTTGCTACAACACCAGTAACATCCCTCAGTGCAGAGTGCAGTTTCAGACTCTGGGAGTTAATGATCTAGGAGCTTTACCTGACTGTGGCAACAGTTCCCCAGTGTGTCTGGGACTCCTGACTAAATCTATCTTAAGGGCTTCCAAGACCCAAATCACTCATAATGCTGGGGAAGAGACTTTAGTCTCTTTCTTCTATCAAGAGTAGGAAATGCTATTTTTCCCATGAGAAGACAAGGAACATCACTGTTCTGACAGTGGGATGCAGGCTCCTGTGTAGAACACATCCGTTTAGTTTCTAATAAGGTTGATATTGGAAGATCCAGATCCAGGGGGTCTAGATAACTTTTAAGAAGTTTTTAAAGGAAGAAGTCGGGCTAGGAAGATGGCTCAGTGAGTAAAGGGCTTGCCATGCAATCTCAGAGACCTAAGTTCAAATCCCAAGGACCCACATAAAGCCAGATGTTTTGGGAGCACATCTGTAATCTCAGTTTCTATAGTGAGATGGGAGGTGGCAATAGACAAATCCCTGGAACTTCACAAACCAGATAGCCTGGCATACTATATAGTACTGAACAGCAGGCGGTCTCAAAGAAGGTAGAAAGTAAAGACTGACTTCAATGGTGCCCTCTGACCTCTGTCTGTGGGCTATGGCATGTATGTACCAGCGCACACACATACAAACACATACAGAAAATTTAAAAAATTAAGAGTGCAAAGATGTCCTTAGACTGGGGAAAAAAATGTATTGGGAAGCCCCTCCCTGATTATCTCATCTCCAAACCTGCTTCTGCCTGCCCCACTCCCTCCTCACTGGCCAGCCTTGAAAATGCCAAATCCTTTGGCCTCTCTGCTAACAGACTTCCTGAGGACCACTTTCCTAGACCCTGGCTTGTATGACTTCTCCAGTTCCCTGAGTGACCACGCCTGTATCCTGGGTGACCAGTACCTTTGCTTGGGCTGAGATAACCAAATTCTTTCTTCCTGAAACACACCCAGAAGGACAGACTGATGTTCCTGGAGCAGTGTGTCATGAAGAGTTTGTGGAACATGGTAGAGTCTGGTGACAGATTCTGTCCGACAGTCTCTGAGGTGGGCGTCTTAGCCTCTCATTAGTTCTCTGTGCTGCTTTAAATGGTTGGTTTGTATCCTATCATCACTTAAGAGTGCTTGGATTTTGGTTTTTGTTGTTGCTGTTTGTTGGTTGGTATTTTTTTTTTTAAACCACGTAGCAAGTATTAAAAAAACAAACAAACCTTGGATTCCCCCACTTTACCTGCTCATTATAATCTACTGACTTACCTTACCAATCCTGTTGACTGGTCAAGTTGCCTGCTCCTGTCCAAAGCTGCTGTGAGTTGTCATCACTGGTTATAACCAACTGGCCACACATCCCACACTGGCCTCAACAGCCACATCTATGCTGTAGCAGTAGGTGGTTTCTTCTTCCTCTTCCTTGCCCGCCACAAACCTACTGAAAGGGAGCCTCCAGCCTCCAATTTCCTGGGTGAGATAGGATCCAGGAGGGCCAGGACCTGAAGGATCTAGATGTTCTTCTGTCTCAAAGTCTCACTGAGAGGTACAGATAGCCCAAGGGACAGCCACAGACTTCTCCCTAGAAATAAGCAGTCAGCTGTGCAGCTAAAGGGAATTAAATTAAAACAAAATTAGCAGCTGGATCATAACAGCTCATAAATGTAGTATCAGAATGGGAGAGGGTGCAAGGCAATGGTGGCGGACACCTTTAATCCCAGCACTTGGGAGGAAGAGGCAGGCGGATTTCTGAGTTCAAGGCCAGCCTGGTCTACAGAGTGAGTTCCAGAACAGCCAGGGCTACACAGAGAAACCCTGTCTCAAAAAACAAGCAAACAAACAAAACAAAACAGAATAGGGGAGAGCAGAGACAGGAAGATTGTTCTAAGTTTGAGGCCAGTCTAGCCTGCATGGTGAATCCCAAGACATCTTGGGCTCCAGGGTGAGATCCAGTGTATTTATAGAAAGATAGAAAGATAGAAATCTAGAAAGATAGATAGATATACATAGATAGATAGAGATAGATAGATAGATAGAGATAGATAGAAATAGATAGATAGATAGATATAGATAGATGGATAGAGATAGATAGATAGATAGAGATAGATAGAAATAGATAGATAGATAGATAGATAGATAGATAGATAGAGATAGATAGATAGAGATAGATAGAAAGATAGATAGATATCTAGATAGATAGATATAGGTAGATAAAGATACATAGAGATATAGATAGATAGATAGATAGATAGATAGATAGATAGATAGATGGATAGATAGACAGACAAATAGACAGCACTCACTTGGATGTGACAGGAAGGACATGTGACTTTGTGTCCATCCCTCAGTATTCCCTCCCTGCCACTTTCTATCAGGGAAGCACAGCATGGTGGTTTTCAAGACCCTCACCTGTTGACAGATCTCTGCTTCCAGAAGATACCCCAGCATGCTGCTATGTTCCTTGTTCCTCCATCAACTCCTGCTCACCTAACTTGATCTCTGTCGCCATCGCTTTCTCTGACATTCTGGAGTTGCCCGGAGACGTCCATACTTTCTTGGCCACTGTAGACATTAAAGAACTTGGCTGTGATGTTTGGCATAACTTTTGTGGCTCAACGAAAGTAAAGAGGAACTATTCTTCAGACAGACAGTATGGTGTCCAGAGTTCCCTGGTGCACAGAACACAATGGCTTATCTCACTCCCTCCCTTCTCGATGGAGCTTGGCTGTCCTGGCCTCTGTCAAAGAGTTGTCATGGCTACCTACATCGACCCTTGTGTTGTATCACTCTGTCTTCAGCACAATGCCCTTCCAACATCCCCCAGCAGACACCTGGAACCCAGCATCTTTCATCAGAGGGCTCCACTAACCCCTGCTAGCTTCTACTCTGCTCACTGCTCCCCAGTTAGACACAGGTACGTATGGAGAATATACCTAGATGCTGAGTCTGCACCTCCTCACCTGAGGACACCATTCTTCACTCTTGGGCTAAAGAACAAGCTCTAGGTCGAAGTATCGGTGGGTTTTATAGTTCCCCAGATGTCAACCACTGATGGAGCAACACTAATCTACAAAACAGGAGCCAAGGACTCTTATGACACAAGACAGAATGAAAAAATTAAACTGAATTGACCAAGACCTGTTCATTAATATACACATCATATATTTGTGCAGTCAGTCTTCCTATTAAATTACAATTCTGTAAATAAGTAAAATTTAAAAAGTTTATCATAACAAAAAAGAACTGGGCAGGCAGGGATCTTCTTTTAGGCTGATTTTAAGGTACACGTGCTAGGAGACACCCTCTCCCCATTTCCGTCTCCTCTACATAAACAGGAAAAAAGCCAGGGTTCAGTTGACCATTTCTTTCTTTCTTTTTTTTTTTTTTTTTCAAAACGCTTTATTTATCAATATTTGTATAAACATATATACTTATACACATATACATATATAAACAATAATTAAATAATAAGATGTATTTAAAAAGTATGGGGGGTTGGGAAAAGTGGGAGGAAGGAGAGAAAGGGGAAATTTATGTAAATACAGTGTTTATATATGAAATTCTCAAAAAGGAATCCAGTTTTTTAAAAATGTTCAACAGATTAACTAACATTTTACAATATGAAAATAAAGATGGCCTATAATTATGTTAGAGGACATTTTAACTCACTACAAACTTTAAAGTTTAAAATGAGATCAATAAAAATTATTTTACCCAGCATACTGACTAAAACCACAATAACGTTTTATAATTCAAAGTATTTCTGAGAACAAGAAAATAGATTGTCCGGAGCTAAGTCAGCAGAACCAGGGGTACACTCTGTGTGTGTGTGTGTGTGTGTGTGTGTGTGTGTGTGTGTGTGTTTATCAAATCATAATTTTCACTTTTTAACATGGGGGTTATAAACACAAAA
Organism: Arvicanthis niloticus; assembly: GCF_011762505.2. Lineage (NCBI taxonomy): Eukaryota > Metazoa > Chordata > Mammalia > Rodentia > Muridae > Arvicanthis > Arvicanthis niloticus. The sequence continues at coordinate 6,420,787 of NC_133436.1, read as the reverse complement.
ATGCAAGATGTGGGGAAGGGGATGGCACAGGAGCATAGGTGTTCAGGGGGAGTACAGATATCTTTCAGAACAGAGTATCAGCTGGGTGAAGGTTCAGGGGTCAGGCAGTTAACCATTTCTAACAGAGGGTTAACCACATAGACGGTCTCCAGATCCCCGGAACGCTACAGAAAACAGGCGTTTTGCAAGTTATCTTAATGTGTGTCATTAAATATTAAAGTCAGAGTTTTCACTACAAGAGAAGTAAAATACTGAACAGGTGAGTGAGAGGTGATGTGCCTGTGGTAACTCAGAAGACAATGCCGTTCCAAAGGAGCTGCCACTATGTCGTGGCACCACAGTCAGCCACCACTGTCTAATGGGGTTGAAAGGGCTGCCTGAGCAAGGGGCAGAGCACCTTGTTAGGTGTGGTAACGAATAACAACGACCCAAGGCTTAGTCCTGGTTGGATAAGGATAAATGTCATTAAAATTCAAAAATCGGTTTTAAATGGATTGTTAATTGCTGTTGGGTTTTAAATATTTGAGTATATTAATTTCTCCTTCACCCCCTGAATTATATTTCAGCAGCATTCCCCTGTTATTAGGTTATTAAATCAGACATATCAAAAAGGAAGCGTTTATTTATGTCTTCAGAGACATGTACATCTAATTAAGACAGTGTTACTGTGCATATTTTACAGTAGACTGCCTGTGACTGCTGTCCAGTCATCTCTGAAAGCTTCCATGAGCATTTGGAAGAGTGGATTTGAGCCAGATGGGCGGGCCCCCTGTATCTGAGCACTGACTCCCAAAAACCTTCACCCTAAAGGAAGCAGCTGTTCCCAGGTGCTGCCAAGAGCCTTGAGAGTCAGAGAATTCAAAAATGGCGACCCATGGGAGACAGAGATTTGGGAACTGGCTGAATTGCCACAGTGCTTCTGTATGAATGAAGCTTATAATGTAGCCACCAATTAAAAATCACTTCATACCTCAGCTAGTGAAGCTATTGGCGAGTATTGGTGGACTTGAATTAACCTAGGACCACACAGTGGGAGGGACTATCAGGAACAATCCTGTTTTGGAGCAACTGCACCACCCCACACAGACTACCTCTCTAACCTGGAGCCCAACAGTGGGCCGCCATCTAATGTCATTATATGGTCTTTACAGGACCAGAGGTAAATGACACCACCGAGCATGGGGTTGGGAATTCTATTTGGCTGAGGGATGTTTCCTCCTGGATAAGCTTTGGTCAACAGTGAATCCCCTCTTCTGAGGGATGATCAAATTCTCCATGTGAAGTCATTTTCAATGGGTAAGAGTGGTTGGTCAGTTGATATTCCTACTGTTTATGATCAGAGGCTTCCTTGGGCCAAAAATCTCCAGCCTTTCTTCTTTAGTGTGATGAGGAAGTTAACAGAGAAAGTATGAGCTTGGGTCATTTTCTTTTTTCTTTTTTCTTTTTTTCTTTTTTTCTTTTTTTCTTGGGTCATTTTGGGTTTGAGGTGTCTCTCTCTCTCTGTCTCTCTGTCTCTCTCTGTCTCTCCCTCCCTCCCTCCTTCCTTCCTTCCTCTTCTCCATCCCTCCCCCTCCCCCCTCCCCCTCCCCCTCCCCTCCCTCTCCCCTCCCCCTCCCCTCCCCCTCCCCTCCCCCTCCCCTCCCCCTCCCCTCCCCCCTCTCTCCTCCCACCATCCCCTCACCCCCCCATCTTTCTCCAGAGCAGGATTTCTCAGCCTGACTGTCCTGGAACTCCATTTATTGACCCAGTTGGCCTCAAACTCACAGATATCTGTACCCCTACCCACTGAGTGCTGAGATTAAGTCCATGTGCCACCATGCCTGGCCAAGGCAGTTAATCTCAGAATGTGTGTGTGTGTTTAACTTTGTTTTGTTTTGTTTTTACATGCAAACCATATTCTTACTGTTTCTCAAGTATGTCATACACATTCAGGCCACGCTGTCTGAGATGACAGCCTCCAGTCATATTCAGCTGCTTTCATGGATAAACATCAAATGAAATCTAAAACGTGGTTTCTCAGCTGCCTGGCCACATTTCGAGTGCTCAATACCCACATGTGGCTCGTGGCTGCTGACAGGACAACACATGTCAGAAATGTTCCCCATGGGGCTGGAGAGATGGCTTGGTGGTTAAGATCACATACTGATTTTCCAGAGGACCCAAGTTCAATTCCCAGCACCCACATCTGGCAGCTCACATCAGATGGCTCATAACTGCTGCACCTCCTGCTCCAGGAAATCCAGTGCCTCTGGCCTCTCTGAACATCCTCACATACGTGGCATACAAACACATACATACACATGATTTAAGATAATTAAGGAAAGATTTTCCATGCCTCAGAGAACTATGCAGTACATAACTATAAGGAGATAGGGTCTGCCAGAAAGCAGGTGCTGGTTCTCACGAACCGGACGTTTAGTGGTAACTGATTATGTATAAACCCTGTTCCAAGCAGAGAGGTGATTCACAAGTTGCTATGAGGCAGGCACAATGGCACACACCTATCATCCTAGATGGAGGCAGGAGGATTGTGAGTTTGAGGCCAGCCTGGCTACACAGCAAGGGTGTATGAGTCCCAGGCAGAGCACAAAGTCTCACCTTTAAGAAAAAGTTGTCGTTAATGTGACCATGTTTTTAATGTTCCCATGAGTATGGCAGAGCAGTGCCCAGGAATAGTATAGAGCCAGAGATGCAGTTTTGAGTCTGAGCTGAGTGACACATGCAGATTTACCTCCTCTTTCTAGGGCTTACTTCTTTCTCCTGTAGGATAGTGTCTGTGTATTTTTCATGACCACAGTGGTGTGCCCAATAGCGATTTAAGAAAATAAAAAAGAAAGAAAGAAAAGGTTTATTTAGTCCACATTCTCGAAGTTATATATTTATACAGTACAGTACCCTCTCTGCCTGTTTCTGTTGATGGTGTCATGGAAGATGGCATCATAGCAAGGACATTTGTAAGAATAAGAGGTCGCATGTTATGACAGGCCGGGTGCTCTGTTTACAACAACCTTCTCAAGCACTGACACGGAGTTCCACACAACTCTGTAAGTCCTTTCAAGGGCAGCAACCCCAGATGGTGTGACCACTTTCACCTCTGTAAGGTCCTTTTATCACACAGGGGACCCCAGTGTACAAACCCTCAGGGGACATGGGCAAGGTATTGCCAAAGAACATGATAGCAGTTCACAGAATTGCTGCAAAGGTAAGAGAGAAAAATGGATGTCAAGATGTGTGGTGGTTATTCCCAGTTGTCACTTAACTCTATCAGGGATGAACACAATCCAGAAATGGAGGGCACACCTGTGATCCAGATCTTGAGGCTGGCAAACACGGGCTTTTGATTTGGATTTTGAAGCATAGTGGGCATGAAAAGCTTAGGCCCAGGCAAGATGGTACACACCAGGAGACAGAGGCAGGCAGGTCTCTGAGTTCAAGGCCAACCTGGGACAGAGCAAGTGCCATGTAAAGAAAAGCTAAAATCCAGGTTTGATGATAGACGCCTTTAATCTGGGCCATCCCTTCAGCTGGAGGCCTATATAAGGACAATGGAAGAAGGAAGGATTCATTTCTCTTCACCTGCTTGTGCTTACTTGCCATCACATCTGTTGGAGCCCACTTCTTCAGGATTCCAGCTTATAAAAAAAAAGGCCAGCTGAAACAACTAGCCTCGTGGGACTGAGCAACTACTAGATTCTTGGACTTCCCCTTCACAGCTGCCCATTGTTGGCTAACTGGACTGCAGAGTGTTAAGTCATTCCAATAAGTTCCCTTAATTATAGAGACATTCCGTAAGTTCTGTAACTCCAGAGAACCTGACTAATACAAGGTGTAACCATTGCCTGGTACTGTAGGTGTTCAATATATAACTGCTTTTCTGTTCAGATAAAAATCTTTTCTCCTAATTGCTGCTCTGTTTATAGTGTTAGAGATTTCTCCCCACTGTTCAGGATTTATCGGTATGGTCCTGAAAGTGAGATAAAACAATACTGAGGTAATGCTTAAGGTGCCATAGGGATGGCTTTATAATTCACATATAGGATTTAGTTGTTCAAATACTAATCGTAACATTTCTTGATGATATTGGTCCTTGTGGTTATAGAATCTTGTAGCTTGAAGACGGATCAGAGAGAATGCACAGTTCTGTGGGGAAAGTTCTCAGGAAACAAGGCAAAATGTAAGTCAGGGAGAAGCAGTGACTTCCCCAAAGTTGCAGAGGGAGTCAGTGGCAGAGAAAGGAACAGAGTGTGGGCCTCTGGTCTCCAGACACAGTGTTGCTAGTGTCATTTCCAAATGACAGCCCTTCTAGCCAGAAGACAATTACCCTGAGCTCTTGGCCACAATTGGGATAGTAAGCCTTCCTCCCACAGTGGACGCCAGAGTGAGCCCTCACTGGGAAGAAGACATTCAACCCCAGAAACACACTGAACCCAGCCATGTTGATGCCTCTGGGGATCACTGGACCATTTTCAGACCTCATTTCAGTGGCTATTTTTCATCTTCTCAATCTCCTCTTATCCTACAGTTTCTTCCTCAAGCCAAGAAACATAGGCACGGGGATCTCTGGGAATGTGAGCCAGCTGGTATATTAGCAAGTTTCAGGCCAGCCAGTGCTGCATAGTAAGACCATATCCAGAGTGAGAAAGAGAGGTGGTGGGGATGGGGGAAGGAGAGGGGGAGGGAAGGAAGGAGAGGGAGGGAGGAAGAGAGAGAGGAGAGAGAAAGAGAGAGAGAGAAACACACACAGAGAGAAAGAGAGAGAGAGAGAGAGAGAGAGAGAGAGAGAGAGAGAGAGAGAGAGAGATTGCATGCTTAAATCTTTGGATACAAAGCAGGGAACACAATCCTGAGGCATTCTTGAGTTTTCTTATCAGAAAATAAAAGGCTTTTACAAAATTGATCATTTTTACTCACTGGTCAATGAACTGAATAAAGCAAGCAAGCTTTTTATTAAAATATTTTAAATTTTCTTGCTCTCTAAAAATCTTAAATGTTTTAGTTTTCCATTAGAAAACATAGAGAAGAAAATCACAATCAATTCTGGCTGAAGGTTGGGCCACCTGGATGTCATCCATGTCCTGTCACCAAGGTGAGTCTCTATCTAGTTACAGGGTTCAGGCCAGTGAGGCCCCTGGGCTCCTCCTCCTTTTCTCTCTTTCCCTCTGGCAGTGGGTGGAAAAGACAGGACAGAACAGAGACAGACATTTTCCTGAACTTGCTACATTCCAAATCCAGATACTACAGGAGGAGTGATCGCCAATGGTCACTATCAGATGAAAGTTACGAGGAACAAACTGGAGAGAACTGGATGTGTTCAATTTCTTTTCTTGTCAGAAAGTTTTTTCCAAGAATTGAACAGCTTGATCTTTAGCAGGTGCCAATGTGCCTTTGCCTGTGTGTGCCAAGTTTATAGTTAAAGACCTGCAGCATTGTGGAAGTGGGCTTCGAAATGCCTTACTCTTCAGGGAGTTTGAAGTTTTAAAGTCTCTCTCTCTCTCTCTCTCTCTCTCTCTCTCTCTCTCTCTCTGTGTGTGTGTGTGTGTGTGTGTGTGTGTATGCTTGTATAAATGTAGGTGTACACGTGTCACAATCTGAATGTAGAGGTCTTTGTAGATGCTATGGAGTTGGTTCTTCCTTCTACCACATGGGAATTATACTTAAGGGTTAAAGCATTTGGAAGGTTGAGGCCATCTTACCAGCCCATGGTGGGTTTTTATATCGATCACACCTCTGACTGAGAGTCCAGCTCTTCTGCCAGGCTTTGATGTAAATAACTGCCAAAAGCTCAAATTTCCTTTGGGGTCTTATAGCATTTGGCAGGTAGGGGGAAAAAACCATCCCAAGAGGAAGAAGAGGGAAAAGAAGGAAATAGGGTGTCATAGAGGTAAGGGTTTATTTTTCTTTGGATAAACGTAATACCCACCAGCCTGGAATTAGTTCCACAGCTATCAGGGCTTGTTGTGAGTTAGAAGAACTGGATATTTCTTTAAGTGATGAGTTTTAAATGTTTTAAAAGCAGAGTCAACTTTGGGGGCTATCTGGGAGCATGTGCAATGTTCTAACAAATAAGTTTGCAAGCTCAGGGCTGCTCCCAGAAAGGCCTGGCTCCCTCTGCCTTGAGAAGTACAGCTCTGCTGTTGCCGGGCAGTGAAGACTCTGAGATGACCTTCAACTATGGCACAGATTCCGTCTTCATCTTGGCCTCCCTGTAGCTCAGTGCCTCATTCTGGCACTGTACCCCAGCTCCTCATTTTCCAGGTTACTTTAATTTATGACCGGTTTGGATGCACTCATTGGCCATGACCTTGGCCCTCACCCCAGGATATTATTTTCAACGTTTATCCGGTAGCTCTCCCGCTGTAACCTTGGGCGAGAGGTGCTCTCTCCTACCGCAGCCACAAACCCCAGGTCCAGAGAGACAAAGGCCAAAGCACATGTATTCCAGGTTCCCTGTTACCCGGTTCCCCATCAGGCTCCGGACAAAAGGGGGGCAGAAAACCAGTGTCTAGGTCTGTCATGAGCCTCAGTTTTACGGTAAAATGTCAGTTGGAAGCGGTCAGGGTCACCTTTCCTGCAAAGAAATGTGGCAACCGCTCAGGCCTTAATCCTTTGGAGAGACAAAGTGTTTACAGGAAACAAACTATGAAGAGAAGCAAGCTATGCCCAAATGGATCAGTGAGCGGGTCAGAGAGCTGAGAGCCCCACATTCGTACACTGAGGAACTCCTGAGAGAGAGGGGTCCTTGCCACACACACCCTCAGGCAATGGACCTCAGTTGTGGGCCTCGGGCCATCTTTATGGACTTGAGGTACCCCGGAAGGGTTAGAAGAGTCAGTTGGAGACACATTCTCTCTGTAGATCGGAACAGGAACCTATTAGAACATCTGGAGGCACCATTGTGAGTTGAAATCACTGGGGTCCAGGATGTGTACCCCTTTTTAGGGGATGGGGAGGCTTTGTTTGAGACAGGGTTTTTCTGTGTAGTCTTGGTTGTCTTGGAACTTGCTCTTCCGACCAGGCTGGCTTTGAACTCCCAGAGATCTGCCTGCCTCAGCCTCCCGAGTGCTGAGATGAAAGGTGTGCACCAGGGGCACCTAAGTGTATGACCCTACAACTCCATGCAGACAGGAACACGACCCACAGTAGAGAACAGTTACAGGAGAACTGTCCAAGAATGAGTTGCTCTGAAAAGGACCGTGCTCTTCTGCTGTGGCTTCGACAAGTGGTACCGTGGAACACAGCTACAAGACTTGGTACAAGCACCTCATAAGCTATGTTCTTCTGGTTGAAAAAAAATGTCAGGGCTCACCCCAAATGAATCTCCCATGTGATTCAACAGGCAGTAAATACAGTGTAAGCTATGGGGAAAAAATCTATTAAATGGTGCTGCTTCTTAACAAAATAGAGACAGTGGTGTCAGCGTCTGCTTCGGCATGCCTATGAGCGGTCCGCCTGCACCAGTTTGCGCTCGGTGTAAGTACTTCACATGCCAGCTTCCCTCAGTTTACCTTCTGTTGGTAGGAGTACCTTAAGTGTATTTGATGACTTACTACGCCTAGGCATCAAGACTATACAGGGCAAGGGAGAGGGGATGTGGGCTACGGGTTGTCCACTCTATGGTGCTTTGCCTGCCGGGACTCTCTTTTCTTCAGAGGTACCTCTCTTCTTCATTGGTTCTGACTTAAGCTAGTAATGCCTTTTCCCAGGACTTTTTAAGTTGCTTTGGCTCATGCTGGGGGATAGAAGGGTGGGCAGGTACAGGAGAGGATTTTGTTTATTTGTTTGATAGTAGTTGTAGAATTCCAGTAGCCACACATAATGGTAAGACTGAATAAGAGGACAAAAAATGACATCTAGTAAGGAGAGAGAAGTGTTTTGTTTTGATTTTTTAAAACGTTTGTTTATTTACTTATTTACCATGTTTAGAAAGCATGCATGTGGTAGTCAGGGAACAAACTGTGAGAATTAGTTCCTGCCTTTCGTCATGTTGGTTGAACTTGGGCCTTCAGGCTTGGCTGCAAACCCCTTTACTCTCTGAGCTGTCTGGTGGGACCCTGTAGGGGTTTTTACAGCTTAGCGGCTTCTTTGCTTTATTCAGGGTTACAAGAAACATATATATTTTTAATTTTTTCTTAAATTATTTCTAGCTGAGCTCATGCTACTCAATAAAAATAAATAAATACATAGTAACTAAACTATCTATGTTCCAGGTTAGGCTTCAGTGATTGCTTTTTGTTCCTGCACCTGGCTTTCCTTAATCCCACTTTGACATATAAAGAGGCAGGGTCTCACTGGAGTTAAATGAAGTGTCTTGACTCTCATACTGCACTCTTGGTATAATCATGGTATCCACTGGGACCCTCTCTAGGTAATATTAGCACACTGTCTCCTTTGGTTTTTGTAGCAAAGCTCTTAAACCAGTCTAAACAAACATGGTTAGCTCTGCATTTAGACAGGGAAACTGAGGCTGGAGGAATTAGGTGACTGCCTGCTGTCAGTCAACACAGGAAGAAGCAGGACTTGAACTCCTGCCTTGTGGTGTGGTACATGCTACTCTCCATCACCATGCTGTACTCCTGTGCAACCATGGGGAAGAGCACCAAGAGGTGTGTTTTGATTTAAAAGGAGAAATCAAGATCAACACAGTAACCACCTTGTGCAGGATTGTGTTTTGACATTCTTGGAAGTCACCGCGCACCGTCACTTTTCTTTTCTATCATGTCAAAATCCTGTCTTCAGAGTCACCTGATCCTTTTGCAGTACTAACTGGGATAAAATATTTCCCATTGTCTTGAAGCTTGATAAAATATAAGTAGCTTGTACTTTGTCTCTCATGGTTTTTAATTCCTAATAAAATATGCGGTGGGGGTGGGGTGGGGGAGGGGGAGGGGAGAAGAAAGGTGGCAGGAAAGAGAATAGCAGAAGATGACTGATTCAGAGACTCACTTCAGGAGGCTCCAAAATTAGATCCCGTAATTAGTTCACAGTTTAGAAGCCTTTGGCAGAATTACAGTTATGCAAACACATTCCATTCATAGTTTAGGAAGACTCATTTTATAGGTGAATTCTGCTTAAAATTGAGGGTCATGAAACTCTGATTCCTCATTTTTCTCCCTTTTATGAGTTGGTTTTAACAATCGAGAAAAACTATGTTATTATTGTTACTGGAAAAATTAGTGGAAGAAACAAACAAACCAACCCCCCAAACCAACCAACCAAAACCAGCTGAAAGAAAGCTCAACAAAGTTACATTGTAAAAAGAGAGCATGAACACGAGGCCATGGTGGGTGGGGGTTAGAGGGTTCCATATTTGATTTGCCCTTGTTTCTTGCCTTTGTGTAATGCTGCACAGAAGTGACACTGGTGGAAGTCTAGATGGGATGGTTGGTTGTCAAGCTGAATTTTTGTTTTCGTCTTAGAAAGTCCAACATATAATGAAGTAAAAGAAACATTGACTGGCATAGAACATAGAACATAGAGTTCAAGAAAGTTATCTGTGAGGTTAATCTTTCCCCACTCCCTACCTCCCTCACCCCCACCCCCCTCCCCTTAGCCACTACTAGCTAAGCTGAGAGCTACAGGCCTTCTTCTCCCATGAAGCCACAGGGCTTCTACCAGGAAGTATTTAGAAAACAGTGTTAGATGCCTTTAGCCACGTGCTTGACTGTTGGTAAGGAAGAAACAAAGAGGACTTAAAACATTATGCAAGGAGAATTCTTTATACTGTAAAATTTCATGTTTAAGATTCAATTCCGCAGATAACTTTGAAGATTAATTAAAAGATATGAATAAACCATGCAATTAGTTGCAATTGACTGACTCATCATGCAATTGACTGACTCATCAAAAAATTTAAAAAGATATTAGTTGGGCATGGTGTTGTAGGCCTATGTAGTGCTTGGGAGGTAAAGAAACAGAAGGATCAAGAGTTCAAGGCCAGGCTCAGCTAACAGAGAGCTCTGAGCCAGTCTGGGTTATAAGAGAACTTGTCTTTAAAAAAATAAAAAAGCAAGCTGGAAAACAAGCAAACAAACAACAAAATAAAAGGAAGTGGTTATTTGTTCCCACACACCAAATGCACTGGCCGTCTGAATGGACAAAAAAGAAAAACGTGATCATATCATCCTGGGTGTAACTTCTTGGAGAGTTTCTTCCCCTACCTATGAAGGGACTCCTTTGAACAAGTTTGTACATGTGTGAAACACCATGAGAGAACAGAGGAAGACAGGTCAGGGTGGTTTGGAACGTGGCAGCTAGCCAGCAAACCCCAACTCAGTGTGGATTAGGCTCAGCTAGTTAATGCTTCCAGTCTTCAGCAGCAATTTCGGGCTGGAGAGTGTGTGGCAGCCACTCCAGATGCCTTGAGAGACGGCTGGGTGCTGGGCTGTTGGTCCTGTTGGAGGAAGTCGACAAAGCGTACTATTAAGCTGTGAAATGATCTGGCCGGACATCTCTAGGGTCAAATGTTTCTAAACATTTGAGGAGTAAAGATCATGCCTTAAGAGAGGACTTTTGAAGCCTCCATGAAGAAAGAGAGTGTGGGGGTGTGTGGAAGGGTCTCCATGAGGAGACTGTGGGTGTGTGGAAGGGCCTCCATGAAGAGAGCATAGAGGTGTGGAAGCCTCCATGAGGAGAGTGTGGGGCTATGGAAGCCTCCATGAGGAGAGTGTGGGGCTATGGAAGCTTCCATGAGGAGAGTATGGGGGTGTAGAAGGGCCTCCATGAGGAGAGTGTGGGGATGTGGAAGGGCCTCCATGAGGAGACAGTATCTGGGGGTATGGAAGCCTTCCTGAGGAAAGAGTGTGGGGGTGTGCTCTTTAACACTGCCATAGCAAGTTAAACAGCTCATTTGTTCTTGTTTAAAAACAAACTGAAGAGCGTGTTCTGGTTTGAGACAGGCTGTGTCTGATGATGCCTTTCTGTTTTTGAGACACTCCATGGTGAAGCAGTTGCAACAGACACACTTTGAGGAACGTGCCTAGTTCAGAGAATGGCACGGCTAACTGAAACAGGACTTTCTGCATATTTGATTGCACCTTAAAAAGCAAATGGGAGAGTGTTTGAATAATAGTTTTAGAAATATATATTTGAATTTATTCATAACTCTGGAGCAAGGTTACTTCCCTAAAGTTTTCCACGATGTGGCTGAACAGAGCTCAGGGACAGTGTGCTTGCTTACAGCGTGCCAGCCGTAGGATCTATACCCACTATCAAAAGACAACCAACCCTCACAGGGATCCCAGAGACAGAGACAGACTTTTCTTTCAAGCTAACTTTATTATTTTCTCCTAACAGAATTCATGTTTATTATAGAAATGACAGATAAGCCAAACACAATGAGGTAAATAAATGCTTAAAAATACTTAATGATACTTAAATAATATACTTAAATAAGATAACAAAATCTAAATCTTCTCCCTTTAACTTATTCCATATAGAATAAAATTATTGCCTGTGTTCATTCATGACACTTTATACAAAGTTTCTATAAGTGAGATTATAGCCCAAAGGCACACAGAATCCTGTATCTTGGCATTTGTCATCAAATTGCCTGCAGAAATCTTTCAGTTCAAAAAGCCTCAGTTTGTTCATAAGAATCCCTGTACCCCCTTCTTCCTCATGTGAACAATGTGATTAAAATAAGCATTGAGATTTTATAGGTAGCAACAGTTTCTGTGATTGTTTAATTTGCCTGTTCAAACTGTACCTTCCATGTTTATCCACAGTTCCCTCTGCCCTGTCAGATAACTTCACTCTTTGACATTCTTCCGGACCCCCAAGGTTATACTAGGCTTTCATGGAACCTCATTCTAGCACATTCTAGTATGTTCTACCAGAAGATAGTAGAACCAGGGCCTAACCTTTCCTCCATCTGTGAATCTTATGCTTTAAAATACAGCTCCCCGACCGCCTACTCCTGTACAGGTTATTTTAATGTACTATCTTTAAGGTGAAGTTAATTGGTGACATCGTTCCAGAAGAATAGACACGTTTCTTAAAGGCTCATAACTTATAGGAAACTAAGTCAGGGTGGCACACCCAGAATTTTAGCACTGGCAAGGCAGAGGCAGGAGGATGGTTACAAGTTCCAAGTCAGTCAAAGTTTCCTTAAAGAGAAGACAGTGTCTCAGAACAAGCAAGTAAGCAAGCAAGCAGGCAAGCCCATCAAAATGCCAACCAAAAAAAAAAAAAAAAAAAAAAAAAACTTGAGACGAATTGTATGCGGTCTGCTCACTGGTTCTAAAAGCAGCTTTCAATCAATCGAGAGCTCCGTGGAGTCCTTTGAAGATCCCAGCAACTGGAAGGATCACTGGAGTAGAAGCCACAAATGATAGACAATCACAAGGTAGTTGTGCTTACAAATCCAATCCAACTTCCACACAAAATGGCGACGAAATCTACATGTACACTCTTTTGATCAAAGCTATGCAATGCTCATTTAAAAACATTTACTAGATATTTCTACTAACTTCCAGTTTTCTACAAAATGCCCTTGTGCAGAAGCAGAAGAAATGCAGTCTTTCTCCTATGGGGAAGAATCAGAAATCAAGTGATCAGATTTGGGGGACAGGGCAGGATGGGATACTGGAGACATGTTTTCAGTCTTCCAACATGAAGTCTTAACTCTCTTCAACTGATTTGCAGGGTGTCACCGAGTTGTGCAGGGCAACTCGTGTGTTCAGAAGGAAGTTAATGGCTCAGTTTCTGCTTTGCCTCCCTTTGGCAAGAGCAAAAGTTTGGGCCATGGCCAGGTTTGAGGTAGGATTTCCTATTTTTTTATTTTTATTTTTATTTTAACATCCAAGAAAGATAGATGAGGGGAATCAAGGTTATTTATTTCTTGCATCCAGAATGAGTGTTTTAAAGTAACGAAACCTTAATCTTTTTGTATACTGAGATCTACAAAGGAAAATAAACGCATTGTATGGGTGACTTCAATGTACCCATACATGTCTGCAGACTCTCCGCCTGTGAGTGACACTGAGGGAGCCCTCAGCTCCGGGTGTCTGGAGAAGGGAGCCAATGGGGCTGGGCATACGATTAAAAGTGCAGAAAATGATTCTTTCTGGTGTTTGATGTTCCGGCCATTCCGATGTCCCTGGTTCATTTTCAATGTGTGAACACATCGTTCTTTCTATTAAGATCCGTCACACAGACCACCTGTTACTACAGGTGATTTGCATTCCAAGCTGGAATTAGAGATGCATTCATGCAAACATATTTAGGGAGAGTTTACTGAGATGGAATTTAGCTCCCTAGAGAAAACAGCGCATAAAGGACTCTAACACCTTCTGCGAGAGGTCCAGACCCTAACTGGAGAAAGTAGAGCTTAAAAGGTTCTTTGTCTCCTAGGAAACTCTTCATTTCCGACTTGGGAATCGGGCGAGTTACTCCCCTGCCTCACGCACATTCCTACCCACTCCAGAGCGCTCCAGCGGGCAAAGATGGAACTCTGTTCTTTCTTTTGTGTGGCCGGACCGTTTGTTTCTCTCCTGGCAACAGCCTCTCCTCCCTTCATCCTCCCCGCTTTCTTCCGGGCCTGGGAACGGCGAGGCCAGGAGCTGTGTGACGGTCCCTTTGCCTGGCTTCGGGTCCCTGTTCCCTGTGCGCAGGCACGCATTCATTAGCGCCACAAGAGCACCAGAGGCCCGGACGCCTCATAAATATTTAGAAGCTCCCACCACCTTCCAGAGAAGGGGGGTGGGGGGAGAGAATTTAGTGTGGAGTTGGTCCGGGTAATATGCATGTGAATCAGAAGTGGGGACAAAGGATGAAAGGTGCTGGAAACTCCAACAAACCCGTGATCCCCGGGGGTCATTCTGCCTGTTCCTGCCCACACTATCCCGGGTCTGCCTTCTTTCTGCGCATGAGCGAACGGAGGAGCCTGTTTCCAAAGACTGTTGGCACAGGATGTGTGGTCTTTGTTCTGTCCAGCACTTTCTTAACAGATTCGCTTTGCTCTCTGCATTGCGCCGGCGGCTGCCTTCTCCTTTGCCACCTACAGAAGTGAAGCGTGAACATCTAGGGATCTACAGTAATACGTAAGGCAAGAAAAGAAAACATAATATGGTTTTGTCGGGGGGGGGAAACTGTGCACAAAATCACCCTGTGGGTCATATACAATACATCGACACTCACTGCACCCCAGGCTGCAAAGCCTCCATAAATGCTCCGTGGATAGAACCCAGAATCCCAAGAGAGAGAGTCTGCACACAAACTACCTTGACACACACACCCACACACCCTATGAAGCTGTTGAAAACTATTTTTAAAGACTCCTCATGGAGTCGGAAGTCCTGGCTTTTATTTTGGGAGGTCTAGAGTGCACAGGGCAAGGGAGAGAGGAAAGGCTCAGAGCTCAAGAGAGAAAGCTAGCACAGTCTTACTGTGCTATTCTTATTCTTCCAAAAAGCACTGTCTCACTGGAAGAATGACCAATGGTCTTAAAGCCTGGAAGGGAATTCAGGGGCAGAAAAGGATGAATTGACTAGGCTAGTTTTCACCAGAAAGGAAGAGAATGGCATCACAGAACTAAGCAGCTTCAGAAAAAAAAAAAAAAAAGTCTCCTCTGTGAAAAGGAGTTGCTTTAACCAGGTAGAAATTTGAAGTCAAAGCCCCTAAGTCTAAGCCTTGTAATGCCTTATAGTGGTTGAGATGAAAGAAGCAGATTATAGGTCTTAGAAAGCATCCTGCTTAGTTTGGGTACACACTATACAGCCAGGAGATCCTGAATAGTTAACAATAGAACATAACTTACATCCTAGTTCACATTTTGGAACTACCTGGGATTGCAACTATGTTGCTTTAAACAGAAGTGTACAAATATTACTAGATAAATTCTATTCTAAGGAAACAGTGGAGGGAATGTGCAAAATCTCCCCCAAAACTTCCAATCTGCCCCCAATTCACTACTTACTACAAGAAACCTTTAATATGACAGAAGTTCACTGAAAATTATAGGGAAGGTGAGTGGCTGCCTTGTATGTGTGTTTTAGGAAGGTCTTGCTGCTCTAGCATGGCAGCAAGGCTTCCCTGGAGACTATCACCCGCTGTGGCCAGGCAGAAAGAAGGCCTGATACAACCTAGATCATTTAGAGAATGTTAACCGTCTGTGAAGATGGGATTGTCAAGACAGTTCTCCGTGTGTGTGTGTGTGTGTGTGTGTGTGTGTGTGTGTGTGTGTGTGTGTGTTTAGGGCACTGATACCTAAGTCAGAGGCCCCATGGAACCAGGGCTGTCTGGGCAAAGCTGGTAACTTGCCCTTATAAGCTGGTGAAAACTAGCTCCAACCACCTTAAGTTAGGAGGAGGTTTGTGGACTAGGAGGGTAACTGGGAAATATGAAGCAACCATAATGGATTCGAGAGCCCCAACAAGCCACAGTCAGCAACACTTGCCACTCCTTCTTTGGGTCAGGTGGTAACTATACTTGAACTAGTCACTGTGACCAACATTGTGTGTCCCTCCACCCACTGTGGACTGCCTGCTCAATGTGGTGACTGTGGCAGTAGCTTTTCCAGAGAGGGGATACGGGAGTACCTCTTCTTACAGGTTCCACCAATTACATCACTCGCATCCCACAATTCAGTACTGGCCCTTCCTCCAGCACGGGGGTCTATCTGTGGCCTGCCAAGCACATGCTGGTGCAGATACAACAAAACCTTATTTGGGTCATGGAATCATGGCAAGGGAAAGCTCTGAAGAATGGCCCTTGTCCACGCTTTCATCCTGGACTGGTGTCTTCCATAGGGCTACTTCCCAGCTGGCCTGAATCAGTCAGGCAATGATGGAGAGCAGAAAAAAAAAAAAAAAAAAAAAAAAAAACCAAAAAAACAAAACAAAAAAAACAAAACAAAAACAAAAACAAAAAAAAGTTTGCAGGCCAGGCTCAGAAGGGGTGCAACCAGTCATATCCTGTTGACCAGAAATCATCACCTAGTCTTTGGGTAGGTGTGAAATGGAGGGTTTGTGGTACAGAATAAAAGGGACATAAAGTTTAATAAACTACCAACAATCTTTACCTCCCAACTGTGGTGCAAGTGGGTTTGAAATCATGGGTGCACGCTGCTGATATGGTTCCCATAGACCAACTCAAAGTATGTACCACCCCACATCCATGTATGGGGTACAAGCAGCATCTCCACCGGAAGTGGGGGAAACAGTCACGGAGAGGCCACTTACTTGCACTGGGTTGCAAAGCTAGAAATTGGTGGAGCCATGATCTCACAGATGAACTATGTGGAGTTGCTGTTGGGGACACTAAGAGAAGTGGTGTTTTGGGGGGTACAGGAAGTGCCAGGCTTCGAAAGAACACTCAGCCAGTGGAAGACATAGGAACATGCATCTCACCTCACACATGGCACCCCAGAGGAAGACTCATCTGGAGATGCCGTTTTAAAGTTGAGACATACTTGACCACATGAGGCAGGCTCCAGAGGGCCTTTTCCCATGGCACCTGACAGCCTACAGACACAACGTGCATGGACTACATTTAGGTGGTTGGTGAGGTGCTGCCACTGAGGGCTTGCCCTGTCTCTGGAGCAGGATGTCCTTCCCTCTGTGAGAGGCAACTCCCTCGGGTCTCCTGTTTAACTCAGGTCAGCAGCTTTAGAAGCTCATTTGCACAGACATTCTCTGCTCTTGTTCACCGGTGGAGTTAGCTGCTGCTGCTGCTGCTGCTGCTGCTGCTGCTGCTGCTGCTGCTGCTGCTCAGTTTCCCCAAAAGTCCCCAAGCATAGGTCAAGCTTGGTGGTGAATAGGATGCATAGGCAGGCAGATCTCCGTGACTTTGAGGCCAGCCTGCTCTACATAGTGAGTTCCAGGACAGCCAGAGCGATAGAGAGAGGCCCTGTATCACAACAACAACATATGTATTGTAGAATCACCATATGTACAGCTAGGCAGGGGGCTTTTATTTTTATTTTAAGACAGGGCTGCATGCACCCCAGGCTAGTCTTGCACTCTATATAACCAAGGAGATCTTGAACTTCTGACTC